>NC_043975.1:51409308-51472991 GCF_902148855.1 Sphaeramia orbicularis
TAAACTGTAAATTAAAAGTTTAATTTCATGAATAGAACACAAATGTTCGTGAAATTAAGATACATTTGTAAATGTATTTGAACTGTATTTTTCTGTGAAACTGAAATTTTCTGGTTCTTCACAGTTCCAGTTTTTTCCTGTTCTTTCCATTTGACATGTAAAATCACAGTCTGTTTTTGTCATTTCATTGATATTTTCCTGTATCTGAAAAATACAGGAAAAATCTGTCAAATAAACAGTGAAAATTCTGTTAAATTACAGATTTTTTTTTTGTTTTTGTTTTTACAGTGCATCTCACCTGTCAGTGATCAGACTATTACAGTTCATGAGTACGGTTATGGTTCTGGATGTTTGCATCGACTCCTTTATGGATTCTCCTCCACTTGAAGTTTGATAAACTCTTGAAAACCCTCTTGGATGTTGGTGAAAAATGCACTGTGACAAAACTGAAAAATAGACCTGTTGGCTTTTCAGAGACATGGAGTTCTCAAAGAACAGCAACACTTACAAAAATAGTGTGATGATCTTAGAGAATGTATGATGTATTTCTGTAGATTAATCTACCAACAGTTTAACACAGGTGTCAAACATGCGGTCCGGGGGCCAAACGCGTCCCACCAAAGGGTCCAGTTCGGCCCCTGGGATGTTTTTGCCAAGTGCAAAAATTCCAGTCTTGAATTGAATTAAGAAAAAAAAAATTAGCTTGAATTAAGGAAAAAATCTTGAATTAAACCAAAAAAAAAAAAAAAATCTTCAATTAAGTAAAAAAAAGTTCAATTAAGCCAAAAAAAATCTCAAATTTAGCAAAAAAAATCTTGAATTAAGCAAAAAAAAAAAAAAAATCTTCAATTAAGGGTCCAATCTGGCCCATGGGATAAATTACTGAAACACAAAAATTACACTGAAGAAATGAACGATCAAGGATGTCAAAATAATTGTAGTTCAATTCCATCTAAAGTGGGTCAGACCAGTAAAATACTAACATAATAAACTATAAATAATGAAAACCACAAATTTTTCTCTTTGTTTTAGTGTAAAAAAAAAGTGAAATTACACAAAAATGTTAAAATTTACAGATTAGCCTTTTACAAAAAATGTGGAAAAACCTGAACAAACATGAACAACCTGAAATGGTCGTCAGAGAATTCAGTGTAATTGTACCAATATTCTGTCTGTTATGAAATGTTTTGTGTGTTTGTAGATCCACTGGGATCTGTACGTTATAATGAACATGGAAAAATGAGAGGCTGAGGCCAAATAATGGCATAAATTGTTAAAAATTGCACTTTTTTTCTTAATAAATTTCATTTTTGTCATGGTTCATGTTTTTCCATATTTTTTTAAAAGATAGTTTGTAGATGTAAAAATTTTGATAGTATAATTTTACTTTGTTCACTCTAAAACATAGAAATTACACATACAAATTTTGGAACTGATATTATTTATGAATTATTATGTTATTATTTGAATGATCTGACCCACTGCAGGTCATATTGGGCTGTATGTGGCCCCTGAACGAACCTGAGTTTGACCCCCCCCCCCCAGGTTAAAACGTTCAGATGAGCTCAATCTGAAACATGTCCAACAGTAAAATGTAACGTACAGTTGAACGCATCAGGAAAATAAATCCCAAACATCTGATAAAATAGTAACAACTGCACCATGAACACACTGACTTTTTTATATTAAGTCTGTTTTCCGCATGAAATGTCATGTACCTGCTTTGACAGAAGGTTTCATTCATGAGCTGTTTTGACTTCAGCACATGACCTTCATGGACGCTGGCTGTTTGTTTTATCGCAAATGTTTCAGGTGTTTTGGATCCACATGTGAGCAGATGTTTCAGGTGTTTTGGATCCACATGTGAGCAGATGTTTCAGGTGTTTTGGATCCACATGTGCGCAGATGTTTCAGGTGTTTTGGATCCACATGTGAGCAGATGTTTCAGGTGTTTTGGATCCACATGTGCGTAGATGTTTCAGGTCGTTTGGTCCACATGTGAGCAGATGTTTTCAGGTGTTTTGGATCCACATGTGCGCAGATGTTTCAGGTGTTTGGATTCCACATGGTGTAGGCCGATGTTTTACGGTGGTTTTGGATCCAACATGTGCGTAGATGTTTCAGGCGTGTTTATGGATCCATCGTGAGCAGATGTTTACAGGTGTTTTGGATCCACATGTGCGCAGATTGTTTCAGGGTGTTTTGGTAGTCCACAATGTGAGCAGATGTTTCAGGTGTTTTGGATCCACCATGTGCGCAGCTGTTTCATGTGTTTTTGGCTCACAACATGTCGAGCAGATTGTTTTTCAGGTTTTGGAATTCCAATGTGAGCAGCTGTTTTCAGCGTGTTTTTGGACTCCACATGTGCGACAGATGGTTTCAGGTGTTTTGCGATCCCCATTGTGAGCGACTGTTTCAGGTGTTTTGGATCCACATGTGAGCAGATGTTTCAGGTGTTTTGGATCCAGATGTGAGCAGATGTTTCAGCTGTTTTGGATCCACATGTGCGTAGATGTTTCAGCTGTTTTGGATCCACATGTGAGCAGATGTTTCAGGTGTTTTGGATCCACATGTGAGCAGATGTTTCAGGTGTTTTGGATCCACGTGAGCGATGTTCCAGGTGTTTTGGATCCACATATGTGAGCAGATGTTTCAGGTGTTTTGGATCCACGTGAGCAGATGTTCCAGGTGTTTGGATCCACATGTGAGCAGATGTTTCAGGTGTTTGGGATCCACATGTGAGCAGATGTTTCAGGTGGTTTGGATCCACATGGAGCAGATGTTCCAGGTGTTTTGGATCCACATGTGAGCAGATGTTCCAGGTGTTTTGGATCCACATGTGAGCAGATGTTTCAGGTGTTTTGGATCCACATGTGAGCAGATGTTTCAGGTGTTTTGGATCCACATTTGAGCAGATGTTCCCGGTGTTTTGGATCCACATGTGAGCAGATGTTTCGGTGTTTGGATCCACATGTGAGCAGATGTTTCAGCTGTTTTGGATCCACATGTGCGCAGATGTGTTCAGAGTTTTGGATCCACATGTGCGTAGATGGTTCAGTTGTTTTGGATCCACATGTGAGCAGATGTTTCAGGTGTTTGGATCACATGTGAGCAGATGTTCCAGGTGTGTTTGGATCCCAATGTGAGCAGATGTTTCAAGGTGTTTTGGATCCACATGTGAGCAGATGTTCAGGTGTTTGGGATCCACATTGAGCAGATGTTCCAGGTGTTTTGGATCCACATGTGAGCAGATTTGGATCCACATGTGAGCAGATTGTTTCAGGTGTTTTGGATCCACATGTGAGCAGAATGTTGCAGGTGTTTTGGATCCACATGTGAGCAGATGTTTCAGGTGTTTTGGATCCACATGTGCGTCAGATGTTTCCAGGGTTTGGATCCACATGTGAGCGATGTTCCAGGTGTTTTGGATCCACATGTGAGCAGATGTTCCAGGTGTTTTGGATCCCACATGTGAGCAGATGTTTCAGGGTTTTGGATCCACATGTGAGCGGAGTTTCAGTGTGTTTTGGATCCACATGCTGAGCAGATGTTTCAGGGTGGTTTGGATCCACATGTTAGCAGATGTTTCAGGTGTTTTGGATCCACATGTGAGCAGCGTTCCAGGTGTTTTGGATCCACATGTGAGCAGATGTTCCAGGTGTTTGGATCCACAGGGTGAGCACGATGTTTCAGGTGTTTTGGATCCACATGTGAGCAGATGTTTCAGGTGTTTTGGATCCACATGTGAGCAGATGTTTCAGGTGTTTTGGATCCACATGTGCGCAGATGTTTCAGGTGTTTTGGATCCACATGTGAGCAGATGTTTTCAGGTGTTTTGGATCCACATGTGAGCAGATGTTCAGGTGTGTGAGCAGATGTTTCAGGTGTTTTGGATCCACATGTGAGCAGATGTTTCAGGTGTTTTGGGATCCACATGTGAGCAGATGTTCCAGGTGTTTTGGATCCACATGTGAGCAGATGTTTCAGGTGTTTTGGATCCACATGTGAGCAGATGTTCCAGGTGTTTTGGATCCACATTGTGAGCAGATGTTTCAGGTGTTTTGGATCCACATGTGAGCAGATGTTTCAGGTGTTTTGGATCCACATGTGAGCAGATGTTTCAGGTGTTTTGGATCCACATGTGAGCAGATGTTTCAGGTGTTTTGGATCCACATGTGAGCAGATGTTTCAGGTGTTTTGGATCCACCATGTGAGCAGATGTTTCAGGTGTTTTGGATCCACATGTGAGCAGATGTTTCAGGTGTTTTGGATCCACATGTGAGCAGATGTTCCAGGTGTTTTGGATCCACATGTGAGCAGATGTTTCAGGTGTTTTGGATCCACATGTGAGCAGATGTTTCAGGTGTTTTGGATCCACATGTGCGCAGATGTTTGGGGAAGCCTGCTGCTGTTGGTGGAATTGAACAGTTACAGGACATCAGTAATTATAGTTTTGCACTCATTATCATTTTTGTTTCTCTTTAGGTATGAAAAAAAGAATTCAATTGATTTTTTTTTTTTTTTTTTTAATGAACCTATTTTTCATGGAGTCACAAAAATGTCCTCTCAGCTGGACAGCATGCTTTGAAGTTTTGAAGCAAAGAAACATTTATTTAAAAATCGTCATCAGAAAGTGATATACTGAGTGAAAACTATGAAATAAAAACATTTTAAAGCCACTAATTGCTAAATCACTACTGTTTTCTCCCATTTTCACACACTCTAATATTAGTTATTACTCATTTCATGGAAATAAAATCCTCCTGAGACCCAGGAAATGGACAGTTTTAGCTTTTTTACATTTAAAAATTGTCTTGATTGGAAACTGCATAATGCAACAGTTTTTTCAGATACATTTTTAAAATGATTTTTTTTTATTGATTGATTTTTTTAATGGCATGTCCTTTGCAATGCACAGCATTTTTTAAAGTAAAGCTGTCAAACTTTTGTCCCCTACAGAGGACAAAATGCATTACTGGGTCTCAGGAGGATATGCAAAAAAAAAAAAAAAGTGCTAATTACAGTCTAATAATAATAGTAACTGATTTACACTCAAACATGTTAGTGCAGGTCAGGTTTATCAGGAACAGCACAGTTACAGTAATTGTATGAACTGCAGTGTTTTGGATGATGCATAAGAGTCCTGATCTGGAACTAAAACAACTAAACCCATGAATATACAAGAGAACAGCTGGAGAAGAACTGTCCACTGGAGTGACCACTGGAGTGACCACTGGAGTGACCACTGTGCATGAAAGGGTTAACCAAGATTTTTTTTTTTTTTTCCTGAGTGTTTTTATTCCTCTTTAGGTATGAAAAAAACCAATGAGATTGAACTGTTTTTTATGAACATATTTTTCATGGAGCTGCAAACATGTCCACTCAGCTGGACACCGTTCACTTAATTTTTGAAACAAAAAAAAAATGTATTTACTGTCATATTGTGTGAAAACTATGAAATCATTTTTAATGCTCCTAATCTGATGTTTTCTCACATTGTAACATACTATAAAACTAGCGATTACTCACTCAGATAATATGAAAAAAAAACCTTTTTGTTTTAAAACAAACTGTTCGTTACAGTCTAATGGATTTACACTCACATATGTTAGTGCAGACCAGGTTTATCAGGTTTATGATTTGCAGTGTATTATGGGATGGTGCATAAGCGTCCACTGTGGTGGTTGATATGCAAATAAAACAATAAAATCCATGAATATACAAGAGAACAGCTGCAGAAGAACTGTCCACTGGAGTGACCACTGTGCATGAAAGGGTTAAACACTGTTCAACAAGCACGTTTTTCTATTTATTTTAAGCGATAACACGATACACAGAACATTATATCAGTTTTAATTATAAAGTATCTACAGGAAAGAACTTGATAGAAGAGTAAACAGACGATAAGGAGTAAACAGTATTTTTAATGATACTCTAAGGTGACTGACTGCTGTTTGTCTGAAGTAAACTTATATTCAAGGCCTTGTGTGGAAGAGTTACAGGGACTTAGAGAATAGAACATGAACAGAATATAAGAGCTGTTTGTTATTACCTTAGAACAGGGCTGTCAAACATGTGGCCCGGGGGCCAAAACCGGCCTGCCAAAGGGTCCAGTTCGGCCCCTGGGGATGTTTTTGCCAAGTTCCACAGTCTTGAATTGAATTAAGCAAAAAAAAATTTTTAGCTTGAATTAAGGAAAAACTCTTTAATCAAACAAAAAAAAAAAAAATAAAAATCTTCAATTAAGTTAAAAAAAAAAAAAAAATCCTCAATTAAGCCAAAAAAAAATCTTCAATTAAGTAAAAAAAAAAAAAGTTCAATTAAGCCAAAAAAAAAAAAATCTCAAATTTAGCAAAAAATCTTGAATTAAGCAAAAAAAAAAAAATCTTCAATTAAGCTGAAAAAATCTAGAATTGACAACTACATTTTTTCCTTTGTTTTAGTGCAAAAAATAGCATTAAATTATGAAATATTTCCATTTCCAAACTCTCCTGTAACACTAAAATGTGTCCAACCTGAAATGTCTGTATTAAATTCAGTCCAGTTTGAACTCTTTCTTCCTGTTCCTCAGTGTTTAGTGTCTTTGTAGATCTGATCCAGAATGCACATGGACTAATGACAAGTGGAGGAAGAAGACTGAGAAAATTGCACTAAATTTTCTTACGTTTTTTAATTTAAATTTCAGTTTTTTCAGGGTTTTTTTTTTTCTTTTTTAGGATAGTTTATAAAAGTAAATATTTTCATAATTTAATGTTGTTTTTTTACACTAAAACAAAGACAAAATTTTTGAGTTGTCATTATTTCTAGGTTATTCTGTTCTTATTTTTCTGGTCCGGCCCACTGCAGACCAAATTGAGCTGAATATGGAACTGAACTAACATGAGTTGGACAGCCGTGTATTAGAATGAGACGTTTAGATCTTCAGAGGGAGCAGGTCTCATGGAGTTAATGTTTCTACAGGAACTCACAATGGACATTTTTCATTTTATAACTTTTAGCATCCAGCATTAGGATGGATCATTACTGCACATTAGAGTTTATGTCCTCGAAACTAAACCAGCTCAGAACAGAAAAAACACTGGAGTAGGAGGGAGTAACAAATGTCAAAGCAACAAGTCTGAACTTTTAATGTTAAAACAGTCCCAAGTCAACTCCTGCTCAACACTGTAAAAAAATCTGTAATTTAACAGAATTTTCACTGTTTATTTGACAGATTTTTCCTGTATTTTTCAGATACAGGAAAATATCAATGAAATGACAAAAACAGACTGTGATTTTACATGTCAAATGGAAAATAAAACTAAAAAACTGGAACTGTGAATAACCAGAAAATTTCCATTTTTTAAAGAAATTTTTTCTTTTTTCACAGAAAAATAGGTTAAAATACATTACCAAATGTATCATAATTTCACAAATGTTTCTTTTCTATTTATGAGATTAAACTGTTAATTTAAAGTTTAATACTGTAAAAAAATAAATAAATAAATCAAACCAGATAAAATTACTGACAGTTAACGGTAACAGAAGTATTTGTTCTGTCAGTTGAACCAGACTTGTTTGTTAATTGACAAATATCTTGTGTAATTACAGGAGGTTTCACAAAAAAAAATGTTGAATAAATGTATTTTTGTGAATGTATAACATGTATAAGCACTGATAAACTGTCCAAATACAGTTTTTATCAGTGGATTGGACAACTGAGTCTCACTGAAAATTATTTATATATATATTTATAGGGAATTGGATTGTTTTAATACATGTAAATATTCTTTATTAAACATTAAAAGTAAAAAAAAAATATGCAAAATCTCATGTAAAGTTAGGGCAAAAAATTGTATTTTAATTATGGAAAATTACCGTATTTTTATGAGATGGTTATTTTCTGTTATTTAACCGTATTTTTTTTTTGGCGCCCCTGCTGCCGAAATAATACTGTTTTTTTTTTTACAGTTTTTTTTTTTTTTTTTTTTACAGTGAATCCAAGGTTGAGCTGTGAATTCCAAACCTCCCAGATGAAATACGATGGATGTTAGAAGTCTGACATTACAACACACACCCTTACACAGCTCACACACAAACAGATGTTACCAAACACAGTGCTCGCCTAAAAGTGCCCTTTACAAACCTGGGCTTCGTTTCTGGGTTCAATAGTGAACGCAGCCGTTTGTTCGCCCTTCAGTGCAAATAGTGAGTGAATGATGGGTCTGCGAATGCAGAGGCTGAACCAACGCAGAATCTGTTTCTGTGCTCGTTGAGTTCACTAAACCATCGTTCACTCACTATTTGCACTGAAGGGTGCGTTGAACATGTGTGTTCACTATTGAACCCAGAATGAACACCTCTGCTCCAGATGTTTCCACTCATCTGATCTGACAGCACTATGGGGAGAAGGAAGAACTATTATGGGATATCTGTGAGCTCCTCCCTTCCCTCACCTGTGTGGACAGACCTGCTCACCCTCATCTGAATATAGATGGACCACCCCCCCCCACACACAACACACACACACACACACACCCACACACTGGAGTGTGTGGCACCAGTTCGCTGGCTCTGGTCCACATACGGTTCTCATTCATTCATTCATTCATTCATTCATTCATTCATTCATCTCTCAAAGCCACACAAACTTTGTCCTGAACTAATCTATATTACCTCCACCAAGGAGGTTCTGTTTTGTCAGCACTGGTTTGTCTGTGTGTGTGTTGTGTGTGTGTCTGTGTGTGTTGTGTGTGTATGCATGTGTGTGTGGTGTGTGGTCTGTGTTGTGTGTGTGTCTGTGTGTGTGTGTGTCTGTGTGTGTGTGTGTCTGAGTTGTGTGTTATGTGTGTGTGCTGTCTGTGGTGTGTGTGTAGCTGTGTTGGTGTGTGTGTGTGTGTGTGTGTGTGTGTGTGTCTGTATGTGTGTGTGTGTGTCTGTCTGTCTGTGTGTGTGTGTGTGTCTGTCTGTGTGTGTGTGTGTGGTGTGTGTCTGTCTGTGTGTGTGTCTGGTCTGTGTGTGTGTGTGTCTGTGTGTCTGTCTGTCAGTGTGGTGTGTGTCTGTGTCTGTGTGTGTGTGGTGTCTGTGTGTGTGTGTGTGTGTGTCTGTGTGTGTGTGTGTGTGTCTGTGTGTCTTTCTGTGTGTGTGTGTGTGTCTGTCTGTGTGTGTGTGTGTGTCTGTCTGTGTGTGTGTGTGTGTGTGTCTGTGTGTGTGTGGTGTGTGTGTGTCTGTCTGTGTGTGTGTGTGTGTGTGTGTGTCTGTGTGTGTGTGTGTCTGTCTGTGTGTGGTGTGTGTGTGTGTGTGTCTGTCTGTGTTCTGTGTGTGTGTTGTCTGTGTGTGTGTGTGTGTGTGTGTGTCGTCTGTGTGTGTGTGTGTGTGTGTGTGTCTTCTCTGTGTGTGTGTGTGGTGTGGTGTCTGTGTGTGGTGTGTGTGTATGTACTGTGTGTCGTGTGTGTGTGTGTGTGTCTGTCTGTGTGTCTGTCGTATGTGTGTGTGTGTGTGTGGTGTGTGTGTCCTGTCTGTGTGTTTGTGTGTGTGTGTGTCTGTCTGTTGTGTGTGTGTGTGTGTGTGTGTGTCTGTCTGTGTGTGTGTGTGTGTGTGTGTGTCTGTGGTTGTGTGTGGTGTCTGTCTGTGTGTGTCTGTGTGTGTGTGTGTGTGTGTCTGTCTGTGTGTGTCGGTCTGTGTGTGTGTGTGGTGTTCTGTCTGTCGTGTGTCTGTGTGTGTGTGTGTGTGTGTGTGTGTGGTCTGTCTGTGTGTGTCTGTGTGTGTGTGTGTGTGTGTGTGTGTGTGTGTGTGTGTGTCTGTGTGTGTGTGTGTGTGTGTGTGTGTCTGTCTGTGTGCTAGATAACTCAAAAAGTTCTGGACAGATTTGGATGAAAATGCAGTAAATGTTGATACTGCACAAGGAACAAATGATTACATTTTGGTGGCTGATGGGGGGGGGGGGGTGGGGGGGGGGGGGGGGGGGGGGGGGGGGGGGGGGGGGGGGGGCCTGCCTTGGTGGAGGTCTGTGCTCTCTGAGTGCTTTCTCGTTACCCATAATCCATAGAAATTAACTTCAGTGCTCAGATCAGTCCTCACTTGGTAAAACTCGGTGCTAAATGTCCATGGGAAAAAATCTGATCTCATTACAGATATTATCAGACTTGTGTTAAAAATCTTCTTTTTCAAATGTAAATAATATTTCAGAGGAAATCCATGACAGAAGGTGAAATGAAATGAAGCTACAGAATACATCCTCCTTCTAACGCGGACCTCTGAGGTCTGCGTTAAAATCAGCCCTTTAACGAGGAACTGAGCGGCGCACACTTTGAACCAACTAGCCCAGAACAGGAGAGTGTATTTGCATTGGGGTTAACGAAACTAATGCACAAACGCATTTTTGCGTTGTACTAGTTGTTAATGAACAAAGAGCGAGCCCAGAAACAGGATAGCACAAAATGCGATAAATAGACACATTTTGCGTTGCGCTGGGCTGAACGATTTAACAAACTAGTGCAGAAACGAACCTCAGGTTCACAACATTATGTGCGAAAATGTCAATAATTCTTACTAATATTATCCAGGAAAACACACTGGGTCTGATCTTTGCTACAGCAGTGGAACATTCTGGACATCCTCTTCCATCAGCTTTGTGTCGACTACAGAGACGTTTACAGCACCTGTTGTTCTTTTTAATCACAGAACTGACATTGTCTTAAGGTCAGCCATGTCTGTTATTTGGTTTTCTTAACTTATCTTCTGATCTGTGTGTGTGTGTGTGTGTGTGTGTGTGTGTGTGTGTGTGTACGTGTGTGTGTGTGTGTGTGTGTGTGTTGTGTGTTGATTGCCTTATCTGAACATAATGGTAAAATGTCAGTGTGCTCATATAAAAGAGTTTGTCAGACTGTCTGTGGACACTGTGGAGTCTGCAGGTAAGACACTATGACAGATGTGTGATGTGGTTAAATCACCTGGAGTAGGGTTAGTTCATATCTTTAAGTGTGAGTAGGTTTAGTTCATATCTTTACTTGTGAGTAGGTTTAGTTCATATCTTTACTTGTGAGTAGGTTTAGTTCATATCTTACTTGTGAGTAGGTTTAGTCATATCTTTACTTGTGAGTAGGTTTAGTTCATATCTTTAACTGTGAGTAGGTTTAGTTCATATCTTTAACTGTGAGTAGGTTTAGTTCATATCTTTACTGTGAGTAGGTTTAGTTCATATCTTTACTTGTGAGTAGGTTTAGTTCATATCTTACTTGTGAGTAGGTTTAGTTCATATCTTTAACTGTGAGTAGGTTTAGTTCATATCTTTACTTGTGAGTAGGTTTAGTTCATATCTTACTTGTGAGTAGGTTTAGTTCATATCTTTACTTGTGAGTAGGTTTAGTTCATATCTTTACTTGTGAGTAGGTTTAGTTCATATCTTTACTTGTGAGTAGGTTAGTTCATATCTTTAACTGTGAGTAGGTTTAGTTCATATCTTTAAGTGTGAGTAGGTTTAGTTCATATCTTTACTTGTGAGTAGGTTTAGTTCATATCTTTACTTGTGAGTAGGTTTAGTTCATATCTTTACTTGTGAGTAGGTTTAGTTCATATCTTTAACTGTGAGTAGGTTTAGTTCATATCTTTAATTGTGAGTAGGTTTAGTTCATATCTTTAACTGTGAGTACGTTTAGTTCATATCTTTAATTGTGAGTAGGTTTAGTTCATATCTTTAACTGTGAGTAGGTTTAGTTCATATCTTTAAGTGTGAGTAGGTTAGTTCAATCTTTACTTGTGAGTAGGTTTAGTTCATATCTTTACTTGTGAGTAGGTTTAGTTCATATCTTTACTTGTGAGTAGGTTTAGTTCATATCTTTAACT
Organism: Sphaeramia orbicularis; assembly: GCF_902148855.1. Lineage (NCBI taxonomy): Eukaryota > Metazoa > Chordata > Actinopteri > Kurtiformes > Apogonidae > Sphaeramia > Sphaeramia orbicularis. The sequence continues at coordinate 51,421,132 of NC_043975.1, forward strand.
GTGAGTAGGTTTAGTTCATATCTTTAACTGTGAGTAGGTTTAGTTCATATCTTTACTTGTGAGTAGGTTTAGTTCATATCTTTACTTGTGAGTAGGTTTAGTTCATATCTTTACTTGTGAGTAGGTTTAGTTCATATCTTTAACTGTGAGTAGGTTTAGTTCATATCTTTACTTGTGAGTAGGTTTAGTTCATATCTTTAACTGTGAGTAGGTTTAGTTCATATCTTTACTTGTGAGTAGGTTTAGTTCATATCTTTAACTGTGAGTAGGTTTAGTTCATATCTTTAAGTGTGAGTACGTTTAGTTTATATCTTTAACTGTGAGTAGGTTTAGTTCATTCTTAAGTGTGAGTAGGTTTAGTTCATACTTTAACTGTGAGTAGGTTTAGTTCATATCTTACTTGTGAGTAGGTTAGTTATATCTTTAACTGTGAGTAGGTTTAGTTCATATCTTTAACTGTGAGTAGGTTTAGTTCATATCTTTACTTGTGAGTAGGTTTAGTTCATATCTTTACTTGTGAGTAGGTTTAGTTCATATCTTTACTGTGAGTAGGTTTAGTTCATATCTTTAACTGTGAGTAGGTTTAGTTCATATCTTTAACTGTGAGTAGGTTTAGTTCATATCTTTACTTGTGAGTAGGTTTAGTTCATATCTTTAACTGTGAGTAGGTTTAGTTCATATCTTTACTTGTGAGTACGTTTAGTTCATATCTTACTTGTGAGTAGGTTTAGTTCATATCTTTACTTGTGAGTAGGTTTAGTTCATATCTTTACTTGTGAGTAGGTTTAGTTCATATCTTACTTGTGAGTAGGTTTAGTTCATATCTTTAACTGTGAGTAGGTTTAGTCATATCTTAACTGTGAGTAGGTTTAGTTCATATCTTTAACTGTGAGTAGGTTTAGTTCATATCTTTACTTGTGAGTAGGTTTAGTTCATATCTTTAACTGTGAGTAGGTTTAGTTCATATCTTAACTGTGAGTAGGTTTAGTTCATATCTTTACTTGTGAGTAGGTTTAGTTCATATCTTTACTTGTGAGTAGGTTTAGTTCATATTTTACTTGTGAGTAGGTTTAGTTCATATCTTACTTGTGAGTACGTTTAGTTCATATCTTTAACTGTGAGTAGGTTTAGTTCATATCTTACTTGTGAGTAGGTTAGTTCATATCTTACTTGTGAGTAGGTTTAGTTCATATCTTTAACTGTGAGTAGGTTTAGTTCATATCTTTACTTGTGAGTAGGTTTAGTTCATATCTTTACTTGTGAGTAGGTTTAGTTCATATCTTACTTGTGAGTAGGTTTAGTTCATATCTTTACTTGTGAGTAGGTTTAGTTCATATCTTTAACTGTGAGTAGGTTTAGTTCATATCTTTACTTGTGAGTAGGTTTAGTTCATATCTTTAATTGTGGGTAGGTTTAGTTCATATCTTTACTTGTGAGTAGGTTTAGTTCATATCTTTACTTGTGAGTAGGTTTAGTTCATATCTTTACTTGTGAGTAGGTTTAGTTCATATCTTTACTTGCTGCTGGGCTGTTTTTGTTGACAGGTGTTTTATTCAGCTGACAGAGGAACCACACAATGCAGTGGGCTTTAGTTCTGTGTGCAGCGGTGGCTCTGGCTCAGTCCCTGGTCCAGTAAGTCCACAGCTTCGACTGGGGTTTCAGTTTTACTGCCACCTGAACTTCAGCAGCTCACCACAAACCATCTGTTGACACTTAGATGAACAGTTTTTCAGAAACCCTGCTTCTGAAATGCACCAGTATTTATATTAGTATAGATGACTCTGTAACCCACACTGTAAAAACAATCTGTAATTTAACAGAAATTTTCACTGTTTATTTGACAGATTTTTCCTGTATTTTTCAGATACAGGAAAATATCAATGAAATGACAAAAACAGACTGTGATTTTACATGTCAAATGGAGAAAGAACACGAAAAACTGTAACCGTGAACTAACCAGAAAATTTCAATTTTTTAAAAGAATGTTTTCTTTTTTTCACAGAAAAATACAGTTCAAATACATTTGCAAATGTATTGTAATTTCACAAATATTTCTTTTCTATTCATGAGATTAAACTGTTAATTTAAAGTTTAATACTGTAAAAAAAAAAAAAAAAAAAAATCAAACCAGATAAAATTACTGACAGTTAACGGTAACAGAAGTATTAGTTCTGTCAATTGAACCAGACATTTTTGTTAATTGACAATATCTTGTGTAATTACAGGAGGTTTCACAACAAAAATGTTGAAATAAATGTATTTTTGTGAATGTAGAACATGTATAAGCACTGATAACTGTCCAAAATACAGTTTTTATCAGTGGATTGGACAACTGAGTCTCACTGAAAATTATTTATATATATATTAATAGGAAATTGGATTGTTTTAATACATGAAAAATATCTTTATTAAACATTAAAAAGTAACAAAAAAAAGAGGCAAATTGTCATATAAGGTTAGGGTAAAAACTGTATTTAATGATAGAAAATTGCCGTATTTTTATGAGATGGTATTTTCCATTATTTTACAGTATTTTTTCGGAGCCCCTACTGCCAGAATAATACTGTTTTTTTCCTTTTTTTTTTTTTTTTTTTTTTTTTTTTTTTTTACAGTGCATTAAAATGTTATTTGTAACATTTGAATAATGTGTAACAAAGTGGAAAACACCTCCAAACCACACAGTGCAAATCTGACCACAGTATTATTTGGTTTTATTAATCAAACTTTATTAGAGGTTCTTCAACAAAATTTAGATTCAGATTGGTGTGATTTTCCAGCATGGACGAAAACAGATCAGTAACATGGAGACGATGAAACATGAATGTAACTGCAGATGTTAAGGCTGTGGTTCCCTACATTTTTTGCTCCTGACCCCGTTTTAACATCACAAATTTCTGGCGACCCCAGACATTCAAAAACAGACACTGTTTTTGCTAAAATTAATTTGTTTTTGATCATGTACTAGTTTGCTATACTATCTTGAAAATAAATGTTAATTTCAGACAACATTTAGTCTGTATAATGTCTATTGTGGACATTTAGTCTGTATAATGTCGTTATTGTGGACATTTAGTCTATAATGTCTGTTATTGTGGACATTTAGTCTGTATAATGTCTGTTATTGTGGACATTTAGTCTGTATAATGTCTCTTATTGTGGACATTTAGTCTGTATAATGTCTATTATTGTGGACATTTAGTCTGTATAATGTCTATTATTGTGGACATTTAGTCTGTATAATGTCTATTATTGTGGACATTTAGTCTATAATGTTATTGTGGACATTTAGTCTGTATAATGTATTATTGTGGACATTTAGTATATAATGTCTATTATTGTGGACATTTAGTCTGTATAATGTCTATTATTGTGGACATTTAGTCTGTATAATGTCTATTATTGTGGACATTTAGTCTGTATAATGTCTATTATTGTGGACATTTAGTCTGTATAATGTCTATTATTGTGGACATTTAGTCTGTATAATGTCTGTTATTGTGGACATTTAGTCTGTATAATGTCTATTATTGTGGACATTTAGTCTATATAATATCTGTTATTGTGGACATTTAGTCTATATAATATCTGTTATTGTGGACATTTAGTCTGTATAATGTCTTATTGTGGACATTTAGTCTATATAATGTCTGTTATTGTGGGCATTAAGTCTGTATAATGTCTGTTATTGTGGACATTTAGTCTGTATAATGTCTATTATTGTGGACATTTATTCTGTATAATGTCTATTATTGTGGACATTTAGTCTGTATAATGTCTATTATTGTGGACATTTAGTATAATGTCTGTTATTGTGGACATTTAGTCTGTATAATGTCTGTTATTGTGGACATTTAGTCTATTAATGTCTATTATTGTGGACATTTAGTCTGTATAATGTCTTATTGTGGACATTTAGTCTGTATAATGTCTATTATTGTGGACATTTAGTCTATATAATGTCTATTATTGTGGACATTTAGTCTGTATAATGTCTGTTATTGTGGACATTTAGTCTATAATGTATGTTATTGTGGACATTTAGTCTGTATAATGTATTATTGTGGACATTTAGTCTGTATAATGTCTATTATTGTGGACATTTAGTCTATATAATATCTGTTATTGTGGACATTTAGTCTGTATAATGTCTTATTGTGGACATTTAGTCCGTATAATGTCTGTTATTGTGGACATTTAGTCTATATATGTATTATTGTGGACATTTAGTCTGTATAATGTGTATTATTGTGGACATTTAGTCTGTATAATGTCTTATTGTGGACATTTAGTCTATATAATGTCTGTTATTGTGGACATTTAGTCTGTATAATGTATTATTGTGGACATTTAGTCTGTATAATGTCTATTGTGGACATTTAGTCTATATAATGTCTATTATTGTGGACATTTAGTCTGTATAATGTCTGTTATTGTGGACATTTAGTCTGTATAATGTCTATTATTGTGGACATTTAGTCTGTATAATGTCTATTATTGTTGACATTTAGTCTGTATAATGTCTATTATTGTGGACATTTAGTCTATATAATGTCTATTATTGTGGACATTTAGTCTGTATAATGTCTATATGTGGACATTTGTATAATGTCTATTATTGTGGACATTTAGTCTATAATGTCTATTATTGTGGACAGAGGCAGTAAATCCAGGTGTAGATTACTGCACAAAGGCTCAGGATCTGTCCAGTCAGTCCAGCTGGGATTTACAAGGAGGACAATTAATACTGAACAAACAAGAACTGAAACTATGAATGATGAAAGAGCTGCAGCATCTGAAACTGACCACAGTGAACATGTGACACAAACAGAAGCACAGTGCTGCAGTTTCACACTCAGTTTGTCAGGTCTGTTATGTATGTGATTGTTTTGCTCAACTCACCATAGATTTTTTTAGTAAGTTTTTATTTTTATCAATTACTAGAAATTTCAGGTGACCCACATGGGGTCCCGACCCCAAGGTTGAAAAACACTGTGTTAAGGTCTGTGAGTGTGATAGAGCAGACTGTACTCAGGTGGGTTTTGGTGACCTTTGACCCCTAGGGTCCCTCTGCAGAAGGGGAAGACCGCCAGGGAGCTGCTGGAGGAGCAGGGTCTGTGGGAGGAGTACCGCCTGAAGTACCCATACAACCCCATGGCCAAGTTCAACCCACGCTTCGCTGTGGGGACCGAACACATGACCAACGACGCTGACGTGAGTGACAGAGGATGAAGATACACACACACAGATACACACACATACACACACACACACACACACACACATACACACACACACACGTACATACACACACACGTACATACACACACACAGACACACGCACACACACACACAGACAACACACACGTACATACACAACATACACACATACACACACACGTACACACACACATACACACATACACAATACACACACGTACATACACACACATACACACACACACGTATACACACACACAGACACACACACACACACATACACACACACAGACAACACATACACACAGACACACATACACACACACGTACATACACACACATACACACACGTACATACCACACACAGACACACACACACACACACACAGACACACACATACACACAGACACACACACACACGTACATACACACACACACGCACATACACACACACACACAGACACACCGACACACACGTACATACACACACACAGACACACCGACACACACACGTACATACACACACAGACACACGCATACACACACACACAGACACACACACGTACATACACACACACACCCTTGCGCACACACACACACACACAGTGGACAGATGGTGTATTCCACAGAACTCTCCACTTCAGTACCTTTTGTAAATTTACAGACTGTTTTCATAAATATTCATATCAATAATACTGTAATATTCCTTTTATTCTACTTAGCTCTATTCTTATGTTACTTTGTAAAACTGTAAAATTTATATTCTATTGTAATCTATTCTTTAGTTTTTGTAATTTTATATTTGCTCTCTTCTTATTTTTGTAAAACTGCACTGTAAAAAAAAAAAAAGTAAAAAAAAAAAAACAGTATTAACATTAAATAACTATCTCAAAAAAATACGGTAATTTTCCATCATTAAAATACAGTTTTTTGCCCTAACTTTACAGGAGTTTTTTCATTTTTTTTTTTGACTTTTTAATGTTTAATAAAGAATTTACATGTATTAAAACAATCCAATTCCCTATAAATATATATATATATATATATAAATAATTTTCAGTGAGACTCAGTTGTCCAATCCACTGATAAAAACTGTATTGGACAGTTTATCAGTGCTTATACATGTTATACATTCACAAAAATACATTTATTCAAAATTTTGTTGTGAAACCTCCTGTAATTACACAAGATATTTGTCAATGAACAAACAAGTCTGGTTCAACTGACAGAACTAATACTTCTGTTACCGTTAACTGTCAGTAATTTTATCTGGTTTAATTATTTTTTTTACAAGATTAAACTTTAAATTAACAGTTTAATCTCATAAATAGAAAATAAATATTTGTGAAATTATGATACATTTGGAAATGTATTTTAACTGTATTTTTCTGTGAAAAAAGAAAAAAATTATTTTGAAAAATGGAAATTTTCTGGTTCTTCACAGTTCCAGTTCTTTCCTGTTCTTTTCCATTTGACATGTAAAATCACAATCTGTTTGTGTCATTTCATTGATATTTTCCTGTATCTGAAAAATACAGGAGAAATCTGTCAAATAAACAGTGAAATTCTGTTAAATTACAGATTTTTTCTTTTTTTACAGTAGGTGTTTATTAATATTGTTGCACTGACTGGAGTAGCACAATGACAATAAACACTTTCTATTCTATTCTATTCTATTCTATTCTATTCTATTCTATGGTCCAGTTGGCTTACTATGGCGTCATCTCCGTTGGAACTCCTCCTCAGTCCTTTAAGGTGATCTTTGACACCGGCTCTTCTAACCTGTGGATTCCCTCCATCTACTGCAGCAGTCCAGCCTGTCGTACGTACAACTGAACACACACACTAGCTTCTATCTGAACACACGCTAGCTTCTATCTGAACACACGCTAGCTTCTATCTGAACACACGCTAGCTTCTATTTGAACAAACACTAGCTTCTATCTGAACACACACTAGCTTCTATCTGAACACACTAGCTTCTATCTGAACACACACTATTCTATCTGAACACACACTAGCTTCTATCTGAGCACACGCTAGCTTCTATTTGAACAAACACTAGCTTCTATCTGAACACACACTAGCTTCTATCTGAACACACTAGCTTCTATCTGAACACACACTAGCTTCTATCTAAACGCACACGCTAGCTTCTATCTGAATGCACACGCTAGCTTCTATCTGAACGCACACGCTAGCTTCTATCTGAACACATGCTAGCTTCTATCTGAACACACACGCTAGCTTCTATCTGAACACACACTAGCTTCTATCTGAACACACGCTAGCTTCTATCTGAACACACGCTAGCTCTCTCTGAACACACACTAGCTCTATCTGAACACACACTAGCTTCTATCTAAACGCACACACGAGCTTCTATCTAAACACACACACTAGCTTCTATCTGAACACACACTAGCTTCTATCTGAACACACACTAGCTTCTATCTAAACGCACACACTAGCTTCTATCTGAACACACACTAGCTTCTATCTGAACACACACTAGCTTCTATCTAAACGAACACGCTAGCTTCTATCTGAACACACACGCTAGCTTCTATCTGAACACACCGCTAGCTTCTGTCTGAACACACGCTAGCTTCTATCTGAACACACACTAGCTTCTATCTGAACACACACTAGCTTCTATCTGAACACACACTAGCTTCTATCTGAACCACACTAGCTTCTCTCTGAACGTACACTAGCTTCTATCTAAACGCACACACGAGCTCTATCTAAACTCACACACTAGCTTCTATCTGAACACACACTAGCTTCTATCTGAACACACACTAGCTTCTATCTAAACGCACACACTAGCTTCTATCTGAACACACACTAGCTTCTATCTGAACACACACTAGCTTCTATCTAAACGCACACGCTAGCTTCTATCTGAACACACACGCTAGCTTCTATCTGAACACACACGCTAGCTTCTGTCTGAACACACGCTAGCTTCTATCTGAACACACACTAGCTTCTATCTGAACACACACTAGCTTCTATCTGAACACACACTAGCTTCTCTCTGAACGTACACACTAGCTTCTATCTGAACACACACTAGCTTCTATCTGAACACACAGCTAGCTTCTCTCTGAACACACACACTAGCTTCTATCAACACACACTAGCTTCTATCTGAACACACACTAGCTTCTATCTGAACACACACTAGCTTCTATCTGAACACACACTAGCTTCTATCTGAGCACACGCTAGCTTCTATTTGAACAAACACAAGCTTCTATCTGAACACACACTAGCTTCTATCTGAACACACACTAGCTTCTATCTGAACACACACACTAGCTTCTATCTGAACACACTAGCTTCTATCTGAACACACACTAGCTTCTATCTAAACGCACACGCTAGCTTCTATCTGAACGCACACGCTAGCTTCTATCTGAACGCACACGCTAGCTTCTATCTGAACACACGCTAGCTTCTATCTGAACACACGCTAGCTTCTATCTAAACGCACACGCTAGCTTCTATCTGAACACACACGCTAGCTTCTATCTGAACACACACGCTAGCTTCTATCTGAACACACGCTAGCTTCTATCTGAACACACACTAGCTTCTATCTGAACACCACACTAGCTTCTATCTGAGCACACGCTAGCTTCTTTGAACAAACACAAGCTTCTATCTGAACACACACTAGCTTCTATCTGAACACACACTAGCTTCTATCTGAACACACACTAGCTTCTATCTAAACGCACACGCTAGCTTCTATCTGAACGCACACGCTAGCTTCTATCTGAACACACGCTAGCTATCTGAACACACGCTAGCTTCTGTCTGAACACACGCTAGCTTCTATCTGAACACACACTAGCTTCTATCTGAACACACACTAGCTTCTATCTGAACACACACACTAGCTTCTATCTGAGCACACGCTAGCTTCTATTTGAACAAACACAAGCTTCTATCTGAACACACACTAGCTTCTATCTGAACACACACTAGCTTCTATCTGAACGCACACGCTAGCTTCTATCTGAACAACGCTAGCTTCTATCTGAACACACGCTAGCTTCTATCTGAACACACACACTAGCTTCTATCTGAACACACACTAGCTTCTATCTGAACACACACTAGCTTCTATCTGAACACACACACTAGCTTCTATCTGAACACACACGCTAGCTTCTATCTGAACACACGCTAGCTTCTATTTGAACAAACGCTAGCTTCTATCTGAACACACACGCTAGCTTCTATCTGAACACACACTAGCTTCCATCTGAACACACGCTAGCTTCTATCTGAACACACGCTAGCTTCTATCTGAACACACACAAGCTTCTATCTAAACGCACACACTAGCTTCTATCTGAACACACACTAGCTTCTATCTGAACACACATAGCTTCTATCTAAACGCACACGCTAGCTTCTATCTGAACACACACGCTAGCTTCTATCTGAACACACACGCTAGCTTCTGTCTGAACACACGCTAGCTTCTATCTGAACACACACTAGCTTCTATCTGAACACACACTAGCTTCTATCTGAACACACACTAGCTTCTATCTGAACACACGCTAGCTTCTATCTGAACACACGCTAGCTTCTATCTGCACACACACTAGCTTCTATCTAAACGCACACACGAGCTTCTATCTAAATGCACACTAGCTTCTATCTGAACACACACTAGCTTCTATCTGAACACACACTAGCTTCTATCTAAACGCACACACTAGCTTCTATCTAAACACACACTAGCTTCTATGAACACACACTAGCTTCTATCTAAACGCACACGCTAGCTTCTATCTGAACACACACGCTAGCTTCTATCTGAAACACACGCTAGCTTCTGTCTGAACACACGCTAGCTTCTATCTGAACACACACTAGCTTCTATCTGAACACACACTAGCTTCTATCTGAACAACACTAGCTTCTCTCTGAACGTACACAATAGCTTCTATCTGAACACACACTAGCTTCATCTGAACACACACGCTAGCTTCTCTCTGTACACACACTAGCTTCTATCTGAACACACACTAGCTTCTCTCTGAACGTACACACTAGCTTCTATCTGAACACACGCTAGCTTCTATCTGAACACACGCTAGCTTCTATTTGAACACACACTAGCTTCTCTCTGAACGTACACACTAGCTTCTATCTGAACACACACGCTGGCTTCTCTCTGAACACACACTATTCTATCTGAACACACACTAGCTTCTCTCTGAACGTACACACTAGCTTCTATCTGAACACACACTAGCTTCTATCTGAAACACACGCTGGCTTCTATCTGAACACACACTAGCTTCTATCTGAACACACACTAGCTTCTATCTGAACACACGCTAGCTTCTATCTGAACACACGCTAGCTTCTCTCTGAACACACTAGCTTCTATCTGAACACACACGCTGGCTTCTCTCTGAACACACTAGCTTCTATCTGAACACACACGCTGGCTTCTCTCTGAACACACACTAGCTTCTATCTGAACACACACGCTGGCTTCTCTCTGAACACACACTAGCTTCTATCTGAACACACACGCTGGCTTCTCTGAACACACACTAGCTTCTCTCTGAACACACACTAGCTTCTATCTGAACACACACGCTGGCTTCTCTCTGAACACACACACTAGCTTCTATCTGAACACACACGCTGGTCTCTCTGAACACACACTAGCTTCTATCTGAACACACACACTAGCTTCTATCTGAACACACACGCTGGCTTCTATCTGAACACACGCTAGCTTCTCTCTGAACACACACTAGCTTCTATCTGAACACACACGCTGGCTTCTCTCTGAACACACACTAGCTTCTATCTGAACACACACGCTGGCTTCTCTCTGAACACACATAGCTTCTATCTAGGTCAGGGCTGTCAAACTCATTTTAGTTCAGGGGCCACATGCAGCTTAATCTGATCCAAAGGGGCCGGACCAGTAAAATAATATAACAATAGGATAAGAACTGGTAATTAATGTCAACTCCAAAGTTTTTTGTATGTTTTTGAGTGAAAAAATAAAATTCTGTCATTAAAATTTTTGCATCTATGAACTGTACTTGAACATAACATGAACAAATAAGAATAACCTGAAAATTCCGAAGAAAAATACGTGCCATTTTGACAATATTATGCCTTAGTTTATCATTTATACATATGCATCATGACTTACAGATTACAGTGGATCTACAAATAAAAAATGTTTAATAACAGGCAGAATATTGGTAAAATTCCACATACTTCCTTCAGACATTTCAGGTTGTTCATATTTGTTCAGGTTTTTCACATTTTTGTAAAAGCCTAGTCTGTAAATGTCAACATTTTTGTGTAATTTAACTTTTTTTACACTAAAACCCAGATAAAAGTTTGTGTTTTTCAGCATTTATAGTTTATTATGATAATATTTTTCTGGTCTGACCCACATTAGATTGAACTGACCTAAAATGATTTGACATCCTTGACTGTTAATATCTTCAGTGTGATTTTGTATTTGACTAATTCATCCCGCGGGCCAGGATTGGATCCTTTGGGGGGCTGGATTTGGCCCCTGGGCCCATGTTTGACACCTGTGATCTAGGTGATTGTTGCTTAGTCTGGATTTGAACTTTCGGTTGGTTTTGTAAGATTTCAGAGGGAATCTGTTTGCAGAAGCAGATGATGACATTCAGAACTATTCCCATTAGTGCATAGTCCCCTGAAAATAAGAAGTGTTGTTGTTTCTGCTTCTTTAGAATGAGTCGTGTGTACGTCCAGATGAGTGTGTCCACTGTTCATGTGCACCAGTATCACTGACTCTGTCTGAGTGTGGACCAGAGCTGACACCCCTGAAACCATGAAACCTGTCTCAAATGTAGGACTGGGGCCCAAAAGGATTAGATTAGATTAGATTAGATTAGATTAGATTAAATTAGATTAGATTAGATTAGATTAGATTAGATTGGAGTAGAGTAGTACTTAGCGGTGCTTGTGAATGTAGCGGCAGAGTGAACGCTGGGCCGGTTCTGGTGTGGGCAACAAATGTCAAGTTTCCGAAGGTAAGAAGGGAAAGGAAATGAGGTGCACAACAACGGGAGACAAACTGAGCCGAGTCGAACCGGTTCCACGTAGTAGAAATGCGGCAATAGGGGAATTAGTAAAGAGTCTGTAGTTTCACTGTCACTGTACACCCCCAACCGGGCCCAGCATCATGTTATAATTAGTTCATACTGTATATGTTCTATTTTCTGTGCAGATGGAAATATAACAGACAGTTCATGCAAACACACCTGTTTGTACTCTTTTATTCCCTCATTCAATGAGAATCGATAAGAGAATCGGATCGATAAGAAAAATCGATATGGAATTGGAATCATTAAATTCTTAACGATTCCCATCCCTAATTAATATATGTATAAGACCCCCCATGCATGTGTGAGGACCAATGATCAAACTTCTCCAAACTTCAGTCTGAAGCACAGAGGCACCCCACAGGGCTGCCCACTCTGCCCTCACTGTTTACCATCTTTATCGAACCCTGAGCAGCTGCCATTAGACAACAGGAAGAAATAAAGGGAGTCCGTACCAGAAATATAGATCACAAAATAAGTCTTTATGCTGATGATGTATTAGTAATGCCTTACACTACGTGTTACGGCAAAAAAAATCTGTTACTTTAATACATTATTTGTAGTGTGTACTCCCAACACTGCTTTTAGTAATATATATTTTTTTACACCCCCCTCCCCCCCCCCCCCAGAGAACCACGACAGGTTCAACCCGGGCCTGAGCAGCACCTACAGACACAACGGTCAGCCCCTGAGTATCCAGTACGGCACGGCAGCATGACCGGCTTCCTGGGATACGACACCGTCACCGTAAGAAACCAAAGCACAGCTGGACACAGGCCCTGGGCCACTGTCCACAGTGGACATGATGATGAAGCCTGTCTGTGTGTCTGTCTGTGTGTCTGTCTGTCTGTCTGTCTGCCTGTCGTGTGTCTGTCTGCCTGCCTGTCTGTCTGTGTGTCTGTCTGTCTGCTGCTGTGTGTCTGTCTGTCTGTCTGTCTGTGTGTCTGTCTGCCTGTCTGTCTGCCGGCTGTCTGTCTGTGTGTCGTGTGTCTGCCTGTCTGTGTGTCTGTCTGTCTGCCTGCCTGTCTGTGTGTCTGTCTGTCTGCCTGTCTGTGTGTGTTGTGTGTCTGTGTGTCTGCCTGTCTGTGTGTCTGTCTGCCTGTCTGTCTGCCGGCCTGTCTGTCTGTGTGTCTGTGTGTCTGTCTGTCTGTGTCTGTCTGTCTGTCTGTCTGTCTGTCTGTCTGCCTGCCTGTCTGTCTGTCTGCGTGTGTCTGTCTGTCTGCCTGTCTGTCTGTCTCTGCTGCCTGCCTCTCGTGTGTCTGTCTGTCTGCCTGCCTGTCTGTGTGTCTGTCTGTCTGCCTGTCTGTGTGTCTGTCTGTCTGCCTGTCTGCCTGTCGTGTGTCTGCCTGTCTGTGTGTCTGTGTGTGTCTGTCTGCCTGTCTGTGTTTCTGTCTGTGTGTCTGTCTGTCTGCCTGTCTGTCTGTGCCTGTCTGTCTGCCTGTCTGTCTGTCTGCCTGTCTGTGTGTCTGTCTGTCTGTCAGGTGGGGGGCCTGGCTGTGAAGAACCAGGTCTTTGGTCTGAGTGAGACTGAAGCTCCGTTCATGCAGTACATTCATCCTGATGGGATCCTGGGTCTGGCCTACCCTCTGTCTGCCTCCAGGGCCACGCCGGTGTTTGACAACATGATGAAGCAGAGTCTGGTCAGCCAGGACCTGTTCTCTGTCTACCTGTCCTCGTAAGTAAACACTTAGATTCACTGAGGTCAGATCTGTCATCATATCCAATCCAACTTTATTTGTAAAGCACTTTAAAACAGCCGCAGTGGACCAAAGTTCTGTACAGAAGAAGAAGTAAAACAAAATAGAAGAATAAAATACAGAATAGATTTAAAGACATAGAAACTGTACAAAAAAGAAAACAGTGTTATACAGAAGAATAAATAAACAAATAAAAAGAAAAAATACAAGAATAGATTAAAAAGCTATACAATTAAAAACACAAATAAATGAATAATACATACATACATACATACATACATACATACATACATAAACCACTACAAATAAAAACAATAGAATAAAGATAGTACCCTCAAACATCTCACATGGTTTCAGAAGCCAAGGAGAAAAGATGGGTTTGAAGAAGGGATTTGAAAACAGACAGAGGAGGTGTGTGTGATCTGCAGAGGACGATGGTTCAGGAGCGCTGCTCAAAGGCACACTCACCCTGGACTGGTGCATAGTATCACAGGTCTAGAACCACAGGGGGATTTGAACACCAAAGGGAGGAGGTGGGTGGTTTGTCTGTTTGTTTTTTATTTTGCATTTAAAACCCAAAAACAGTATAAAAAAAAAATACTAAGAAAGAAAAAAAAAAAAAACATGTTGGAAAAGGAGTGGGCTGAAGTGTAACTCACATACCTCCCCTTACTCCATCTTTTTCTACTGGACACAAAGTCCCATGGTCTACAAAAAAATTACAAAATATTATACATATGAAAAATAAACTTTGTCCAAATCTATATACACGATACACATGTATATCATACAGGGTGAGTCAGAAAAAAACGCTCTTTCCATTTAAAGAAATTGTACTGCTAAAACGGAAACACTGATTTTTCTTTTGACCATACAGTCATATTGATGTGGTTATGGAGCATGTCTGCTGATGTAGTCATAGATTTATTGCATTGCATAAGAGAGGGAAGGTCCATTGTTTATTGGGCACTGAAATACCTGCCAACACAGTGTATGCCACAGTGAACAAACTTGAAATTGACAACAATTACAGGAGTCGGGGCTTTGCTTTCACACTCAGGACATAGGCCTACATGACAGTGCCCAGGGAGTTTTCATCATGGTAAGACCACAGCGATTGCAGGTATTATTTCCTCATCGAGTTGTCTGTTTGGGTCAGGAGAGAGAGTGGCCACCTAGATCCCCGGACTTGACCCCCCTTGATTTTTTCTTGTGGGGGTATCTTAAAAACCGTGTGTATCAGACTGTTCCACAAACTCTTCAGGAACTCCGAAATTGCATCACGGCTGAAATCCGAGCCCTACGACGAACACGAATGGTGAGAAGAGCTGTGTTAGAGATGCGACAACGAGCACAGATTTGCATCAGTCTGAATGGTAGCCGGTTGAAGGTCGTGCCGGACGACTTCGTTGAGACAAAACATTTGATGGCGAGAAACATGCTGTAATGGTTGACAATTTCAATTTCATTCACGATGGCATAAACTGTGTTGGCAGATATTTCGGTGCACAATAAACAATGGACATTCCCTCTGTTATGCTATGCCATAAATCAATGATTCAATCGCCAGACATGCTCAATAACCACATCAATATGACTGTATGATCAAAAGAAAAATAAGCATTTCCATTTCAGTGGTACAATTTCTTTAAATGAAAAGAGCGTTTTTTCTGACTCACCCTGTTACATTATTTAGAATCATATATGGGGATGGAACCATATGAAAATGTCATATCACAGTTATTGTGACCAAAATTATCACGATTATCAGATTATCGCGGTATTATGGAAACTGTGCTTAAAATGTTCAAAAAGTACTAATACACACACTGAAAGAATTTAACCAAGTTGTATTTTGAAAAAACAATAAAATACAATAACAGTCCCACTGTTCCTTCTGTGTCAGAAACATTCAAATATTAACCCTTAGTGGTCTGAGTCTGTTCTGTCTGTTTTCAGTCCTTTTGATTTGGCCTTTATATACTATAGAAACAAATGTTTACTATACCATGTGTGGGATCTGTTTTTTCAGCACAACTTCATCTAGATCATCTGTCTATTATTTTTTCACTTTAACTACTATAAAAACACAAAAGGACAGAAAAAACAACTGTAACTGTGAATAACCATAAAATTTCCATTTTTTAAAGAATTTTTTTTCTTTTTTCACAGAAAAAACATTTAAAATACATTTGCAAATGTATCATAATTTCACAGATATTTCTTTTTATTCATGAGATTAAACTGTTAATTTAAAGTCTTTTACTTTAAAAAATAAATTAAAACCAGATAAAATTACTGACAGTTAACGGTAACAGAAGTATTAGTTCTGTCAGTTGAACCAGACTTGTTTGTTAATTGACAAATATCTGTGTAATTACAGGAGGTTTCACAACAAAAATGTTGAATAAATGTATTTTTGTGAATGTATAACATGTATAAGCACTGATAAACTGTCCAAATACAGTTTTTATCAGTGGATTGGACAACTGAGTCTCACTGAAATTATTATATTATTTATAGGGAATGGATTGTTTTAATACATGAAAATGTTCTGTATTAAACATTAAAAAGTCAAAAAAGAAAAAAAAAAAAAAAAAGAAAATTGTCATGTAAAGTTAGGGCAAAAAAACGTATTTTAATTATGGAAAATTACTGTATTTTTATGACATAGATGATGAGGAACATTACATTTTTTTTATGGGTTTTTTTTTTTACAGTGTAGATTAAAAATGAATGATATTTAATTGTGATTAATCAAAATTAATCCACAGCAACCCTGTGATTAATCTGCTAAAATATTTTAATCATTTGACAGTACTAATTAATTTACAATTATATAATAAAATACATCTTAATATTGTATAATTAAATACACATTACAATACAATATTATTTATTATACACATTATTAACATTGCATAATACATTATATATCAATACATTATACAATGACATAACATTAGAAAATAATTATGTTACATTGTATAATAATACACATTATATACATCATTTATAATCATATAATATAATACAGCTCAATTAAGTGTATAATAATGAAACACATTATAAGACAGTTTATAATCATAGAAAACATCTTAATACTTCCTCATTTTCCTCAACATATTGGTTGTGATCCTTTTTCTGTATGTGTTCTGTGTTTTGTTTGCCTGTAAATGCCTCTTGTGGCGTCTGCCTGTAGTTCCTCTGAGCAGGGCAGTGTGGTGACCTTCGGGGGGTGGACCCCAGCCACTTCAGCGGCTCCATCTCCTGGATCCCTCTGTCCCATGAGCTGTACTGGCAGATCAGCGTGGACAGGTACAGGCACATGGTCTGAGTCTGATGGTCAGTACAGAAGACTGACCCTGAACGCACCATCTCACACAAAGACTGATGGGAAAACTGGAGACAGACGTCAGTATATACTGCATGGGTGTCGAACTCATGTTAGTTCAGTTCCGCATACAGGCTAATGTGATCTAAAGTGGGCCGGACCAGGAAAATAATATAAATAATAGGATAAGAACTTAGAAATAATGTCATCTCCAAAGTTTCCTCTGTGGTTTTTGAAAAAGTACAGTTCCATAATAAAATGTTTACCTCTACAAACTGTACTTGATCGTAACATTAGCAACAAGAAAAGCACGCCAAGGCCGATCAGTCCACATGTCATGGTCATGGTGACGTAGGAAACTGGAAACACAAGCACGATTTACCAGAAGTTACTTGACTCCACGAAATAAGATCCACACACCTAAGACTTGATCAGATTCCCACAGCTGAAGTCATGTGAGCTGATGCGTGGCGTTCTCGGCTTTCCTTCCAGTGTTACTATCAACGGTCAGGTGGTGGCATGTAACGGCGGTTGCCAGATGATTGTTGACACCGGTACGTCTCTGATCGCCGGACCTCAGAACGACATCAGCAACATCAACCGATATGTGGGAGCCAACGGCAACCAGTACGGAGATGTAAGTGGAGACCAGTGAAGAATACTGACACCAGATCACCACAGAAGTCATATAGTGTGTCATGAAGTCTGTGGACACGTTGAATTCAGGTGTTTCTTTTCTAACAGGGGTTGGGATCCAAAACATAATGACTAATGTCAGAATAGAGTTTTATATTATGGGCTAAATATCATTGCATTGGTTAGTTTGGTTTACATTATCTTTTCTCATAACGTAATGATGACCCATAACATAATAAATTTGCTATTTTTAAAGGTCCCATATTATGCTATTTTTCAGTCACGTCATATAGGTCTCAGAAGCCCAAAAACATAGTATTTAAGTTTGTTCGCCCCAAATCCTCCTTTGTTCAGAGTTTCAGCGGTGGAAAAAGTCCCTCTCCCCAGCCCTCCTCAGAACAGGCTGTTTCTGGGCCTGCTTCCAGGTATGCAAATGAACGCATCTGTCCACGCCCACTCCCCCTCCCCTCTGGGAGAGGACGCGGCTTACACTAGCAGTACTACGCGCTAATGTTGACTGTGAAGCCATCATACACATGTCTCAGACAGAACGTCTTTCCAAACACTGGCTTTCTTTGCCTTGAGGCGTGACTGAGCCCCGACGGAAAACGGCGGTGTTGTGTGTCGGGTTCGTGGACTTGACACGGAAAGACGCCTGCCGCCACTAATGCAGGCAGCTGCTAACAAGCCTGATGCTAACTGTACTGATGCTAACCACAAAAGGCCCGAGTTCACAGTAGTTCTGTTCAATGTCTCTGGATATTATCAGTCTTGCATGTTAACGGGGACGCAAACGTTAGCAGCAGTAACCGAGCTATGTTAGCTGCCATGCTAACGTTAGACGTACACATCAACACCCACCAGCTTATCCGTAATGTAGGGTTATGCAGTAAAGATCCAAAAAATGAGAAGAACTTACATCTCCCACACTTGGACTTGGGTCACGAAGCGTTGGTACTGCGTCCTTCTTGATTCGGAGTCTTTGTGCTAAGCCGCAGCTGTATGGGCCCATGTTCGAAAAACACTCGTCCGTGAAATGCCGGGCACACATACACACGTTTGGGAATGTTGTTTGGTCCATGACCATCACAGATAGAATCCAGACACTTTTATGGAGAGGCTCGGAAGTGGGGAGCAAAACTAAACTCTGGTGTTGGTGTGTGCAGCCAACAACACCACAACCTGCGTGTCTCGCCTTCGCCATGTTTGTTGTCCAAGAGGTACTTTTCCAGGGGGGGCTCGCTTTGCCAGGGTGGAGGCACAGTCAGGGGGAGGAGTTAAATCCGCTTATGTCATCATAAGCGGACCCAACTCAAACTGGGCCGTTTGAGTATTTTCACAACATGTGGTGTAGCAAGGCAGGAGGGGAAACAGACAGTTTTCAAATTCCAACCTCATAATGAGGCTACTGCAACACACACTACTGTAAGAAAACTGTCACAAAGTCAGATTTGCATAATACGGGACCTTTAAAGTGTAACAGGCCAATAATGTAATAACTGGCCAACGACGTAATAAAAGTCCTGAACCGATAACATAATAACTTATTACATATCGGTAGGTTATTACGTTATTGTCCTGGTGAACAAAAAAAAAAATTCTTTGCAAATGTAATAACTGAGTCAATAAAGTAATAATGTATTAATATCATTGTATTTAAGTTTCATTTATTAGACAGAACTGTGATAGAATCTCTCTCTGTCTTTATGTTATGGGTTGTTATTACATATTGACTCCTATAAGGCAGAAGAGAAAGCGGCCAAAAGTTTTTGTCAGCTCATAATGTCATGACGTGTCATTGGCATGTCACGCACAGGTCTGAGCCGTGGTGAAGTCGCTCGCCATTTGAGCTGTGGTCACAGTACAGTCAGTGGTCTGAGTGATGGGACCTCAGGACAGGATGATCATACTCAGCTCCATGCGCTGCTGCTGCTGCTGCTCTGCTTGTTTGGAAGGCAGAGGTGGACACAGCTGATACTGAATGATGACACTTTGAGTTTGTGAGTCCCTGTATTCAGTGACTGAATGAACATGTTCAGATGACCACAATCTGACCACAGTTCATTCTCTAATGGTCAGTGCTTCCCTCTTGAATATGAAAGTAACCCCCAACCAGTTACTTTAACCCTCCAGTACCGTCCACCAAGGCCCTTACTAAGCACACAGTGTGCCTTTTTCACACACTTGTGGAATGATGTCAAAAAAAATTTCATACAGTTTGTTTTTAATTCTTTTACAATTTTTTCTATTTCATCAACTTGAGTCGTAAATAAAAATACCAAACACTCAATAATTGTCACATTTTTAACCCTTTAAATACCGAGTTGTAATGTGAACAAACCATTTTTTTTATGCAAAAAGCATAAAAAATTATTTTTTTCAATCTACTACATAAAAAGTGGATCACATATTATTTAATTTTTTCATCCTGGCATATGTCAATGATTAACTCCAACACTGGTTAATTTGCATTATTATTTTTGGCGCTATGTCAAATGTTCAAAAATACTAGCAACTGTCACCAAGTGTGCGTAAAATGCACACCTATAAATCAAACTATTAAATATATATTGATTTATTTTTGCTCTAATTTGATTTTATTTTGTAAATCCAGGTCAGCCCTAATCATACAGATCATAATATCATTCATTTTACATTTTTTAAACCTTTTAAATGATCTCTTTTCATCATGATGTCACAACATTTTTGATGCAAAAAACACAAAATATGTTTTTTTTGTTTTTTTCAGAATACTACATAAAAATTGGATTACTTATTGATTTTTGCAGCCTGCCATATGTCAATGATTAACAGCAACATTAACAACATTAATAAATTAATTTAGCCCCTCCCCTCTCAAATGAAGCCCAGATCTCAGTAAAAGCAGGATTTCTGCCTTAAAGGTTTTGGATCAAAAACAGTGGATCTAATGTTAGAAATAGTGCGTTTTAGGCACACTTGGCAGACAGATGCTAGTCTGCTCATTTTCTTTTGTTTACAATGTGCACATTTGAGTTGGTGGACAGAATTTTAAAGATCATGAAAAAATGAACAACTTTGAATTCTAACCTTATTTAAATTGTGAAAAATAATATGAAGTTTTAAACACAAAGTGCAAAGTGTGCCTAAAAGGCACACCTGGATATCGGAGGGTTAACACATCTCCAAATATACATTTTATTCTGACCCTTGCATGTTTAACGGCACTGAGTACAGATTTTCTGACATTAGTCTTCATTGTTTTGTTTCCCAGACCTCTGTTAGAAAAGAAACACTGGATTCAACATGTCCACAAACTTATGGACATTTATGACATGAGGACAAGCACACATGATTATCCTCTCCTCTCTCCCCTCCTCTCTCCTCCCTCCTCCTCCTCTCTGTCTTCTCTCCTCATATTCTCTCCTCCCACCTCCTCCTTCTCTCTTCTCTCTTTTCCTCTCTCTCCTCCTTCTCCTCTGTCCTCCTCCTACTCTCTCCTCCCATACTCCCTCTTTCCCCCCCTCCTCCCTCCCTCTCTCCCTCCTCCTTTCCTCTTTCTCTCCCCCTCCTTGCTCCTCCTCCTCCTCCTCCCTGTCCTCTCTCAGTACCTGGTTAACTGTAACAGCGTTGCTCAGATGCCAGACCTCACCTTCCAAACCATGGACAGGAGTTCCCTCTGCCTGCTTTGCTTATGTTCGTCAGGTAGGACTTGGACCAGACTGTAGACTGTGTATTAGTTGGTTTGTGGTGGGCTGGTCTGTCTGACTTGGACCAGACTGTAGACTGTGTATTAGTTGGTTTGTGGTGGGCTGGTCTGTCTGACTTGGACCAGACTGTAGACTGTGTATTAGTGGTTGTGGTGGGCTGGTCTGTCTGACTTGGACCAGACTGTAGACTGTGTATTAGTTGGTTTGTGGTGGGCTGGTCTGTCTGACTTGGACCGACTGTAGACTGTGTATTAGTTGGTTGTGGTGGGCTGGTCTGTCTGACTTGGACCAGACTGTAGACTGTGTATTAGTTGGTTTGTGGTGGGCTGGTCTGTCTGACTTGGACCAGACTGTAGACTGTGTATTAGTTGGTTTGTGGTGGGCTGGTCTGTCTGACTTGGACCAGACTGTAGACTGTGTATTAGTGGTTTGTGGTGGGCTGGTTGTCTGACTTGGACCAGACTGTAGACTGTGTATTAGTTGGTTTTGTGGTGGGCTGGTCTGTCTGATTGGACCAGACTGTAGACTGTGTATTAGTTGGTTTTGGTGGGCTGGTGTCTGACTTGGACCAGACTGTAGACTGTGTATTGGTTGTGGGGGCTGGTCTGTCTGACTTGGACCAGACTGTAGACTGTGTATTAGTTGGTTTGTGGTGGGCTGGTCTGTCTGACTTGGACCAGACTGTAGACTGTGTTAGTTGGTTTGTGGTGGGGGTCTGTCTGACTTGGACCAGACTGTAGACTGTGTATTAGTTGGTTTGTGGTGGGCTGGTCTGTCTGACTTGGACCAGACTGTAGACTGTGTATTAGTTGGTTGTGGGTGGGCTGGTCTGTCTGACTTGGACCAGACTGTAGACTGTGTATTAGTGGTTTGTGGTGGGTGGTCTGTGACTTGGACCAGACTGTAGACTGTGTATTAGTTGGTTTGTGGTGGGCTGGTCTGTCTGACTTGGACCAGACTGTAGACTGTGTATTAGTTGGTTTGTGGTGGGCTGGTCTGTCTGACTTGGACCAGACTGTAGACTGTGTATTAGTTGGTTTGTGGTGGGCTGGTCTGTCTGACTTGGACCAGACTGTAGACTGTGTATTAGTTGGTTTGTGGTGGGCTGGTCTGTCTGACTTGGACCAGACTGTAGACTGTGTATTAGTTGGTTTGTGTGGGCTGGTCTGTCTGTCTGACTGCTGTCTTTGTCTCCAGTCTCAGTACTCTGGCTGCCGTACCGGCTTCAGTGGGGGGGTGACAGCCTGTGGATCCTGGGTGATGTCTTTATCAGACACTACTATTCCATCTTCAACAGAGCCCAGAACATGGTGGGTCTGGCCCGCTCCAGATAATCCACCTGATGTCACCTGTCTGCCTTCAGTCTCATGAAGAGCAGTTCCACCTCCTACGATTATACCAACAATGATTTCAGATCAGTTCATCCTTATTCTCACCCTATAAACGATCAACTGTCTTAAAATGCAATAAAACATTAAATCACTGCGACTGGTGCTTTGTTCATGTCTTCTAACCCTTTAACCCAGGGTTGTCAAACTCCTGTTCTTTCAGGTTCCACATTCAGTCTGGTCTGATCTGCAGTGGACCCAACCAGGAAAATAGGAACAGAAGAACCCAGAAATAATGAAATGACAATTTATGTCTTGTTTTAGCACAAAAAAAACCCATTAAATGATGAAAATACTTACTTTTATAAACTATCCAAACAAAAAAGATGTGAATAACCTGAAAAAACTGACATTTCTTCAGAAAGTTCAGTGTAATTTTCTCAGTCTTTCCTCCACTTCTATTAGTCCATGTGCATTCTGGATCAGATCTCCAAAGACACTAAACACTGAGGAACAGGAAGAAAAGAGTTCAAACTGGACTGAATTTAATACAGACATTTCAGGTTGGACACATTTGTTCAGGTTAGTCACATTTTATTGGTGCAGGAGAGTTTGGAAATGGAAAGAGTTTCACAATTTAATGTGATTTTTTGCACTAAAACAAAGACAAACATTTGAAGTTGTCCTTATTTACAGACATAATGTAATATTTTTTTCCATCTAACCCAGTAGTAAATCTGCAGTCCTTCTTTGTGTGGGTTCTTCTGCTGTTATTATTTGGCTGTAGATCAGATTGGTCTGGATGTGGAACCCACACTAACATGAGTTCCACAGCCTGGACTGTGGAATTTAGACACTGTGGAAATTCATCCCATGGGCCATGTTAGAATCTTTGGTGGTGGGGGGCGGGCTTGCCCCCCACCACCACCAAAGTTTAATCATTTCTTCCTTGTGTCAGTATCAACATTTGCTGAAAATTTCATGAAAATCCATCCATAACTTTTTGAGTTATCTTGCAACAAAAAACAAACATGCACACACACAAAGCAAAGCGATCACAATACCTCCTGGCGGAGGTAATAATCAATAAAACATAAATAATAATCAATTAAAGTAAAGTAAAAGAGAAGAGTGCAGATAGATCCCTTTCAGTTGTTCTGTGCACAGTTGAACAGAACTGTTTTCAGCCTGGACTGAAACATTATCAGAGTAGAGGTCTGTCTCATGCACAATGTGTGTGTGTGTGTGTGTGTGTGTGTGTGTGTGTGTGTGTAAAATACTTTAATAATCACAGAATAAAAGTTAAAATAAAGTAATAACAGTAATAGTAGTCATAACAATGATATCCAAGTAATATAAGTATACGAGTAAGAAGAAGAAGAAGAAGAAGAAGAAGAAGAAGTGAGAGAACTAAATTGCCTACAGCAAGAAAACAAAATTTTTCACTGGAATAAACAATAGACAGCATTTCACTGCAGAATTACACATGGTTCACACTAGGGCTGCACAATTTTGGCAAAAAATAAAATTCTGATTTTTTCCTCTAAAAACTCAATTTTCAATTTCGATTTTGGGTAAAACTACAAACGACAACAGAAGTCAGTGTCGTTTTCGTGAGCAGCCCATAATGCAAGGCACTGCTCCGACCTCAGATCTGTGATGGTATCACATGATGGGCCCACAGAAGTTTTATTTTATTATTATTTTTTCATTAAATCTTTACTGAATGGAGTAGAGTATACAAACAATGTACACAACAAGAAAATAACAGAACAGGTTTTCCAGGGGGAATCCACTACAATACAACGTCTAAATCAGAGCAAACACTGATGGTTTTTACAGCCTTTTTGTGTTCTATGCACAGATGAAACCAGAGCTGTTTTCTGGACTGAAACATTGTCAGAGTAGAGGTCTGTGTCGTGTCATCCATAAAGCAGGTACACAGGCAAAACTCAGTAAAAACTCAACAAAAAAATAAAGGAAAATCACCACACTGGAAACAGCAGTAAAAACAAAAAAACACAAGGAAAAGTTTAAAAAAAAGCCCAAACCATCTATTTTTATGTTGAGTCGGTTTCACTCACTGCTCTGTGTTTTACCCCCCATTCCACAGGTGGTGGGGGGTGCACTGAGCATGCTCAGATGTTTATGGAAAGAACAAGGTCTATTCTATCAGTACATTTGCAAATGTTTTCAATCATGTTTTCCCTCTGAATATTTAAAATAACTCGTACATTCAGAACGCTCACCACAGACACATCAGGGGTAAAAGCACAGGCGTCAAACATGCATCCTGGGGCCTAAACCGGCCCACCAAAGATCCCTATCCGGCCCACGGGATGAATTTGCAAAGTGCAAGTTAGGGCATCAAACTCAAAAATAATATCATA
This sequence comes from Sphaeramia orbicularis, assembly GCF_902148855.1. NCBI lineage: Eukaryota > Metazoa > Chordata > Actinopteri > Kurtiformes > Apogonidae > Sphaeramia > Sphaeramia orbicularis. The sequence continues at coordinate 51,446,566 of NC_043975.1, forward strand.
ATAACCTATAAAAAAAATGACAACTTCATTTTTTTTTCTCTTTGATTTAGTGCAAAAACATTCAATTATGGAAATGTTTACATGAACAAACTATCCTTTAGCAATAAAATGTGAATAAACTGAACAAATATGAACAACCTGAAATGTCTAAAGAAAATTAAGTGCAAGTTTAACAATTTTCTGCCTGTTACTAAATGTTTTGTGCCTTTGTAGATCTGATCTGTAATGCATATGTAGAAATGATAAATCCAGGCAGAATATTGATAAAATTGTACTTATTTTTCTTTACAAATTTCATTTTTTCCCGGTTATTCACATCCTTTTTGTTTGGGTAGTTTGTAAACGTAAATATTGGCATAATTGAATGTAATTTTTTGCACTAAAACCATTTGGAGTTGTCATGGTTTATTGGCTATCATGTTGTTATTGTACTGGTCTGGTGTGGCCCCTGAAAGAAAATGAGTTTGCCAGCCCTGGGTTAAAGGGTTAACCAAACCACCCAAAAGTGATACGATCTAATCCTTTCTGTCTCTCTCTCTGTACATACCCAGCTGGTGAATAATGCACCACAGAGGTGGAGGTTTCAGGTTTGATTCCCAGGCCTTCTGGTGCCTGTCATCCTTTTCCTGTCCCTGACTTCACCTCTTCGATAAGTTCATCAACGGGTGAAAGTTCAGAGCCACCCAGTTTTCACCTGCCAGTCATATAGTGTTACTAAGACCACAGTATCCACGATGCTGTCACATGGTTTTATATTCAGCTGAACCTGTAAATATTTTCATTTGATATGTCGAGTAGTGAAAGTATGTGGAAAGGCTGATTAATCTTGTTTAAACAGTGATGGTACACACACTTCTATTATTACAGTTTCCCTTAAAGAAGACTGTGGGGACAAAAAATACTTGTCAAACCACCTTCTATGCTTCATATTTCATTGTTCACTATTTAAGCTTCACAGCGGTGAAATCAGAGCAGCAGTCTGAAGACAGCACCGTCCAGACAAACAGCCTGGACAGACGTTTCACTTTTCCTTTGAATCCCATTTAATCAATAACTACGCGACAGCAGACACTGGTCTTGGAACGGTAAGAAGCACTTCTTCAAACTGTTCACCTCGTGTATTTTTGTGACAGTGTTCATCATTAGCCTTTGTGTCTGTATTTGATTCAAGATGATATTTAAGGATGGAGTCACACAGAAAAAAGAAGTTGGTGTCATTGACTGGATGTCGACGCTTCCGCCTGAACGTCAACATGCTCCTCTGTGGGATCTGGCCATACCAGGTATGAAGGTGAATGTGCATGTGCATCACTGGCAGTTACTTGCGGACTTTTTGCTGAACCCTTTTATAGCTTTAGTTCAACAGTCACAGCGGTTGGTTCTTTCCAGGTTTCTCTTCATGTCATTGACAGTGATGTGACATTCACGAACCAATCCAATCTTTTGAACGGCTCTTTGAAATGAACGATGGGAACCGAGTCTTTGTAAAGAGCCGTTCATTTTTTATTTTATTTTTATTTATTTTATTTTTTTAAGGAGGGAGTGTCTGATTGCCTCTCAGTTAGCATCACTGGGGAGACATTGGGCAGGAGGAGAATGTTCCAGCAGAAAAAATAAATGATAAATGGCTTTTGTGTTTTGTGCATTTTTTGTCTGTTTCCACACAGACTGTTCTAGTTCTGAGAATGTGACTCCAGTTCAGGTATTTAAGTAACTGCACTGATTCATCACTGTTGTGTTTTGTGCATTTTTTTCCGTATGTTTCCACACATTTCTTGTTCTTGTTTTGAGGAGAATAGAATGTTATTTCATAAGAAAATGTTTTATTTTTCTTAATTTTATTCTACAGACTAGTCCACATAATGTACTGGGATGTTTTTGGTCCAGTTCCATCATTTGTCTAATGTCACCTCTCATGTCATGGATTTAACCCACACATTTGAACTAACGATTCTTTTTTACGCTAAGATAATATTTACTGCTGCGCCAATTAAACACCTTTAAAATGGAATGTCAATCATCACATGTAGCCGATTTAGTCATGAAAACACTGGTGTTTCAAAAGAATGCCAAAACATAAAAGAACCAGTCTGTTGAACGACTCTTTTCAGTGAACGACTCCTGATTGAATGACTCCCTTCAAAGAACCAACAGTCCCATCACTAGTCATTGACACAAAGACAAGTCTGACAGTGGCTGAAATTTGGGCACCGGCTCAGTCACAAATGCCGTTATGAACAACTACGAACACCATGAGAACGATTTATGGACCTTTTCGTACGACCTCCTCAAGGCGGCCTTATAAGAATGGAGAGTTTGTAGACCGTCTGTAGCCAGGTGGATGATCTTGTGCAAGATTTTCTGCAAACGCACTACAGAATCCCCTTTCGTAGGGCGCCCTAACAAATGCCTTATGAACAACCAAAGAACAACGCACGACGTTCGTGGATCAGGACGCCATTCATGTTCCTGCAGTGGCTTCAAGTAGATCACAAGAACACATTATGTAGTTATTAGGGGCCACTTATGGTGTTTACTCGAACGAACACACAGACAGAGATTCACACGGCGTTCTTAAGGTGGATGTAAGGCAGTTGTTCCCAACCTTTTTTGGCTCTTGACCACAATTTTACATCACATCTGGCGACCGAAGGACATTCAAAAACAGACACTTTTTTTTTTGCCAAAACTAATTTGTTTCTGATCATGTAATAGTTTGCTATACTATCTCGCAAATAAATGTTAATTTCAGACAACATTTAGTCTATATAATGTCTATTACTGTGGACAGAGGCAGTAAATCCAGGTGTAGATTAAAGGTCAGGATCTGTCCAGTCAGTCCAGCTGGGATTTACAAGGAGGACAATTAATACTGAACAAACAAGAACTGAAACTATGAATGATGAAAGAGCTGCAGCATCTGAAACTGACCACAGTGAACATGTGACACAGAAACAGAACCACAGTGCTGCAGTTTCACAACCACAGTTTGTCTGCTATGGATTGGGATTGTCTCTTTCAACTCACCCTATACTTTTTATTTGTAATTGTTTTTTATTTTTATCAATTTACTAGAAATTTCAGCTGAAACCATTTGAATTCCAGGCGACCCCCCGTAAGGTTGAAAAACACTGATGTAATGTGTTCATAATAGGCAGTAGTACGGCATTTGTGTGCCATTTGTGAGGGGGTCATTTGCAAATTGCCAAGACTGAGTGAATGACTGGACTCAAAGGCACGGCGCTGAAGGGAAAGTGTTTTATTAACAGAAAAATAAACCTGAAGAAACAACGCAAAACCTGGAGGGACATAATGCAGAGTCCACAGGGTGACGAGGATCAGGCTGATGGACAGAACGTGTGTGACAGACTGTTACACAGCAAAAACTGGAGTTGAATCAACTCCCACAGAGTTGATTTTAACTCTTTTTCAGAGTTTCTATAGGTCCACTCTTTACAGAGTTAAATTAACATTTTCATTGGAGTTAATTATGTAACACTATGCCAGAGTTGGCTTTTTAACTCAGAAACCTGAGTTAACTTAACACTGACTGATTTAACTACCAACACTCACTAGAGTTCATAAATGGACTGAACTTATATAGTGCATTTTCTACACCTTCATGGTGCCCAAAGTGCTTTACAATTCCCACATTCACACACACTCATACAGTGACATCAGTGCCTTGCCCAAGGACATTTGACACATGGATAGTCAGAGCCAGGATTGGAACCGCCAACCCTTTGGTCCTTGGACGACCCGCTCTACCAACTGAGCCACAGCCGCCCTTCATAATCTGACCCACCTGAGTTAAATGAACCCATATGGATTTATTATTGACACTGTCAGAGTTTGACCTTTAACTCAAACAGAGTTAAATTAACACCATGAAAGGAACAAAAATAACACTCATTTGACTGAATTTTCACTCTGATAGTACTGTTAATTTGAATAATAAAAAAGTGAATCCATTAAAAATGAGTTCAAATTCAATGTGAACAGGATGATTCAGAGACAGCTGATGCATTTTTAGAACATTTGTTTTTCCTTTTTTCTCTGACAGTGACAGTCTGACAGAAACTGCACAGGTTCACCTGGTCTGAAATGCAGGGGCCAGGCTAATTAACACTGGAGAGACGCAAAACAACATTTGTCCTGAGATAATTTCCACAGGCTTGATGAACTCTTTTCATTAACCCCAACTCTGAGTCACATTTAACTCACAGTGAGTTCAAACTACACTTTGAGAGTGAAAACTGACTCTCAAATGTTTAACCCTGAAATTTACACTCTCCAGTTTTTGCTGTGTAGGGTTAGGAACTTGGTGACAGACAGTTAGTGTTTTTAACATTCAGTTCCCACTGTTATTCTTCTTTGTTTTATTCTTATACCTTCTACTTCAAATTTGATGTCTTATTATGATTTTTATTATGTTCAACAGCGCAGGTCTGGGTTTTCTCACATATTCTTTACAGGAATGTGTAATTCAGCACCATGGACAGCACACAATCCCAAACACATTCATGCTGGGTCATATTTTAATCACATCACTTCATATATCAGTGTTCCTATAATTTTACCTTATTACTTTATTCCGTTCAGATCAAATTCGATATTAGCCAGTTTGCCGTCCAGTGTGCAGTCTGGCACTTCCGCCGTCCGTCATGGTGCTTGTTTGCGGCGCGAACAGAGCGTGACGTAATGTGCAAAGGGTCAATACTGACAAAAGAAAAAAATCTTAATTTCTTTTATTTTCTTGAGCTGATAGAAAATTTACTTTGCCCTGGAGATCCATAAAGTAAGTTTCAATAATAATACAGTTTGTGTCTGCCTATGCTTGTACGTACCAGGAACAGAAAAAATATTATTATTATATTACTGACAAATGGTTTATGTGTGGTTTTTTTTAATCATTCCCAGGCAGCCATGACACTATGAGTTATGACTTGGACATCAACTCTGCAATAATAGGACCTACCATCCTGACGAAATTTGGCAAAATCCGTTGGGTCCGCAAAATAGTCAAAAAATGGGGCACCACACAGGTAGTAGATAATCCGTCAGAACAACATGGACTACGGAGCCCAGGGTTTGTTTTACTGATGCGATGTGTGTTGTAGGAGGTGAACGTCACAGAACAACTGGATGCAGGGGTTCGTTTCCTGGACCTGAGGGTTGCACATAAGCCAGATGACCCCGACCCGACCAGGACATACTTCTACCACGGCCTGTACACGGTCACTGATGTTGAGGTATCGGTAGCTCCATCTTTACCAACAGGATTCAACTAGGGTGACCAGGCGCTGATGAGCCACATGTGGGACAAGGAGTGTGTTTGTGTGGGACAATGTGGGACACGTAACCGTAATGCTGGAACACAGTGTAGATGTTTAAACAAGGTGCATGTGATGGTCCAGGTTAGAAATATGAGGAACAACAGTTTGATTTGGTTGCACACAGTATGCATATTTTTGCAGTGGGCATTTATTTTTGCTTTTTTTTGACAAGTTTCAACAACTTTTTTTGTTTGTAAAAACAAAACAAAAAATCTGCTTGTAAAAAGTGGAAAAAGAACGCTCAAGCTTCAAATATTGTAATTTTTTTTTTTTTTTAATTTGAGTACGTTCTTAACCCTCAAACACCCTCAAAAACAGAGGTATGAGATCAGAACATTTCTGTTCCTATAAGTCCATTTTTTCAGACTGTTCTCTCAAAAGTACAGTATTGGTCTGTAGGAGTCCAGAGTGTCCCCTTTAGACTGTGAAAAAGGCTCCACAGTTCTGTCCAGTCCACATGTGGACTCTAAGGAACCCTGCAGCATTCAAACTGTGTGCAGACCATGAGAACAGGCTCTAGACTAGAACTGAACAGTAGGACCAACTAGAGTTCAAACATTAGGCTGAGCACATTATTTATTATATCATACTGTAATTACTCTGTATTATATTTAATAATAATTTGTGTTTTAATTTAACAGCCCAATTAGCTCAATGATAATAGCCTAATAATTTATTTCTCTTATTAGAACCTCTGATTATTGCCATAATCTCTGTTTGATCCAGTTTTCATTCACACCTCCATGTCTTGATGTCGTAGTTTGCCTATGCCGTTTTTTGGGTTTTTTTTTCTCAATTGGTCCACCGGTTCAAACTTTAAACATCATGGCATTATCAACTATATGAGAGTTTTCTTTCTATGTAAAGTACTTAAGGTACAAAAATGGACCATTTTGAAAGAAATGTCTGAAAAAGTACACCCCCACAGACAAGCATGGTACCCTTTAAGTACAAGCTGGTACCTCTGTTTTTGAGAGTGAAGGTAAATGAATCTATGTGCAATAAAACAAAAGGCAGAACTGAGAACATTAGAACAGCTGTTTCTACTTCCAGCCAAACTAACATTACTGGGACCTAAAACCTTTGCACATCCAAACACACAACAGTCAAATATTTAACATTCTAACACAGTAATAAGAATAGAATAAGATAAAGGAAATATCTTGTGGAATTTTGTCAAAAAATAAATATCCACGTACTTAACAAAAGCATATTTTGTCACCTCAAGTCTCTCAGTTCAAACTCCAAACTTAAAAATAGTTAAAGGGGATATGGATTAAATCTACCCAAACATCTCATACAGACAGTGTGTGGCTTCAGGTCGTACTCGCCTCCATGTGCGATGAAGAAATAAGTTGGACATAGTTCGCAGAATACCCCTGTCATCATCCCCCACCGCTTTCACCGATGTCTTTTCTGTAGCTGCATTTTCTTTTTTTGTGCACAGTTTCCTTCATTTCCACCAGTATTTGCATGCCGCTGTCTTTCCCTTTGTTTTTTGTGTGTCAGTGGGCGGAGCTCAGGAGGACACAGGTGACAGGTTGATAGACTCCTGACCCCACCTGTATGTTGGTTGATTGACAGCGGACACAGCCAATGGTGATAGTGCTGTCTCTGCTATAAAATGAAAGTCATGTTTGGAGAAAGGTGACTGACCTGCACTGTGGACAGACAGAGCCAATCAAATGTGGGACATCATCTCAATTTGTGGGATGTAGAAAAATGCTCATAATGCTGTGGAGTCCCACACAAAGCAGGACACCTGGTCACCCTAGATTCAACAGGATTCACTCAACACACACTGAAGGATTATGGACATTTGTATAGTTTAGGATTAGGTTGTAAAATGTACAAGTGCTTTGTGAGCTTTGTGAGGATCATATAAGTTGGTACTTTTTTAATAATTGGTCATGTATTTTACACTTTCTGCAAGTTTTAAACTGTTGGAAAGTCTTTGTAACTGTTTCATCATGTCAGTGGATAAAGAAACAAGTATACTGAGCAACAAACAAGTAGAGATTTAACAGCAGCAGTCTGCCAAATAGTGGGCATGAATAAATGTACAAACTACTTTGTTTACTCATAACTTCTTATGTAGATACCACCTAATTAATATGATAATATAAACTCTTTATAAACCCTTTATTATGATCATCTAATACAGGGCTGTCAAACTCATGTTAGTTCAGTTCCACATTCAGCTCAATCTGATCTGCAGTGGGCCGAACCAGGAAAATAATAACAGAATAATATAGAAATAATGTCAATTCTAAACTTTTCTCTATGTTTTAGAGCAAAAAAAGTAAATTTACGTCATGAAAAGGTTTAAATCTACAAACTATCCTTTCAAAAGATGTGAATAACATGAACAAACTGAACAAATAAGTGTAATTTTAACCCTATTCTGCCTCAGTTTATCATTTCCACATGTTCATTATAACTGACAGATCACAGTGGATCTCCAACAGTGGCGGCTGTTCGTCTTTCAGACAGGGGAAGCTTATTGTCGCTTACATAAAAAAAATGGTCCAGTTATTTAAACATAAATTCGTCCCTCTGTTCCTTTTTAAGAAAATGCTCAGTGACCTTATCGTACCAAGAAAACAAGAAAACGCTGAAATTCTGTTAAGTTGAAACCAGTTAGTCCAGTGGTTGTGTTTCTTCCAGGTCAGTAAATGAACAGTTCATTTGGTTTCTGTGATTTCCCAGCAGAATGTGTGACGGTATTAAACTGAACTGTGTCAGTGAAGGAGCAGATCTGAAAACAGCTGTCAATCAAATGGGATTCAGCCTTTGGACTGATCCTCCAATCAGCACGTGGAAGCTCAGCATCCGGCCCGGCTGAGCTCCACCCACAGCTCCATTCACCCCCAGAGACGCCGAGCGTCCGGGGACGGGACAACATGGTGTCATTTATCCAATTAGTGTCCAGTTTAGAGTCAGTTTCCAGCAGTTCCACTCAGTCCCATTGAAGTGCATGGACGCTGAGCGTCTACGGACAAATGCACTGAGCAGAGATGGAATGAACAAACACAGACACGGGAATGGAGGAGAAGTGAACAACATCCAGTCCACTGATCTGGGATCAAACTGATTCTGAACCAACTGGTCTGAGAGATGAACGTGTTCCAACACATTTGGAGTCAATGAAATGAAAACAACTGAACAGATTTGAGCATTTAACTTTTGTAATTTTAGGGGAAGCTGAGCTTCCACTGCAGTCTGACAGAAAATACCTCTGATCTACAAACACACAAAACATTTAATAACAGACAGAATTGTGTTAAAATTGTACTTACTTCTCTTAAGACATTTCAGGTTGTTCAAATTTGTTCAGGTTATTCACATTTTTTGTAAAATTATACTTTGTTTTAGTGTAAATACATGAAAATATTTATGTTTACAAAGAGAAGAATTTGGAGTTGTCATTATTTCTGTTATTCTGATAGTATCTGACTGGTCCTGCCCACTGCAGATTGAATTAGTCTGAATGTGGAACCTGAACTAAAAGGATTGTAAATATTTTAGTGTAATTTTTGCATTTCACTAATTCATCCCAGGGCCGGACTGGACCCTTTGGCCCCTGGGACGCATGTTCGACACCTGCGCTCTCATGTTATTATGGTATCCAGACTTTATGTAATAAGTTTAGGAAGGAGGACAAGTGCTTTGTGTATAATATAATATAAACATCAGAAACAGTAGTGACATGGAACACTCAGAGTATGAGGACACTGCACCAGAGCTTTACTTCATCCTCATTCTACAATGACAGGTTTAGTTTTACATTTCCTCTGATAACAGGCTGAACAGGAAGGTAAAAAATACCCCGTAAACTTATCACCCTAGTCTGTTTCACAAAGGGGTAGAACCATCTGCGGTGTAAATGTTCAAAAACACCAGGAAGAATGCAGATATATAGAAGAGGGAAAGTACCAGGAAGCTGCACCTGAGCTGTACTCCTCATTCAGCAGCGACAGGTTTATTATTCTTACATTTAATCTGTACAAGCACAGATTTAACAGCAGCAGTCTGCCAAACAGTGAGCATGAATCAGTGTTCAAAAGCATCTATGTAACGGGTACAACGGGAACCCAGATGCAGACCGACACTGAGGTAAGAGTTGGAAAAGCTTTTACTGAAGCTTAGCAGGAGTTCAATGTTACAGTTCACAGTTTTAAACAAAGTCACAAACACAGTCTCAGTAAACCAACAGGGGTTAGGCAAAGGGGGGCGTCGGGGACAGGCAGATAATCCAGGAACCGGAGAGACCGTAGAATCCAGAGGGGCAGTGACTGAAGACAGGGTCTGAGGCGGAAACAGGTCGATACCAGGCGGCGGTCAGAGACGTGGTCTAGGAGGAAGGGCAGGTCGAGTACCAGGCGGCGGACGAAGAGACGTGGTCAGGGGCAAAGGCAGGTCGAGTACCAGGGCACGGACGAAGAAGGCAAAACCAGGCAGACAGATCAGGCAGGGGATCAGGCAACGGGTAGGCAGGACAGGTCAGGGACGAACAGGATCAGGCACGGAGAATCAGGCAAGAACAACGCTGGAGAGTTTCACACGGGATAGAAAACAATCTGGCAACGACAGACATCAGAGCAGTGAATATATACACACCCCTAATGAGACGCAGGTGCGCTCATCAGGTGAATGGAATCATGATAATTAGGAGGTGTGTCAGGGTAAGAGGTCAGAGAGAGAAAGAAGCAGAGAAAAAAGCAGAGAAAACAGACAGATATGACAATCTATATGACTGCTGTTTACTGAGAACTTATTGAGTAGTTACCACCTAATTAATATGAGAATGATAAAGCCTTTAGAAGCCCTTTATAATGATCACCTAACAGTATCCAGACTTCTCTATGTAAATTGTAACAGACAATCACTTTGTTGTATTTCATTCAGTCTGCTCTGAGGGACATAAATATCTGGGCAGAGAATCACTCCACGGAGATCCTCATCCTGGCTTTGTCCCACTTCAAAGGATTTAACAGGACAGTCCACAACCATCTCATCAGCTTCATCAAGGGATTATTGGACAAAAACTCATCTTAAAAACGGTACATTTACTCAGATAATGACACATATGTTATACAGTCCCTCCAAAGAAATGTGGGCAAAATCTTTAATTCTGCGACGGATATGCAGGGGTTTATGTGATTGTATGAGGCTGAAATTGTGGGAATCTGCAAAAAATGTGCAAAGTTGCGAAATTATGCAGGAACTGGAAAAACATGCGTTTCAAAGAAAAAAAAAAAAATTCTTCTCCCACACCCTGTTCTAACTAGGCTGCTATGAAATCCTTCATTCATTCATTCATTATCTGAACTGGCTTTATCCTCATGAGGGTCTCGGGGGTCACTGGAGCCTCCCAGCCACTGATGGGCGAAGGCGGGGTTCATCCTGGACATGTGACCAGTTCATCACAGGGCTGACCACTAAATGAAAAATGTCTGATTACACCCTGTGATAAACAGACCTACAGCAGTAAGCATACACTACATCCCACAAAGGGCTGGGTCTGCTTTTCTAAGCCTGGCTCAAACATGGCTTTAACATTCCTGAGTCACAAGTGTCAAAAATAAAAGAACCTGCTTCACTAAAGTCACGTAGAACAGGCCATCTGTTTCAAGGCTGTTAGAGCCTTTATGTTAATAGATCGTAGACCATTTTCAAAGGTTTCACGCTGTAAAAGTCGCTCCAGCATCGATTTTCTCTGATGTTCCAGCGTACAGTTGCATGGGCTGTAAGATAGTATGAACCTGCTTTCCTGTAGGACATCTGCTACTGGTTTGCTCTGTCTTTGTCAGATATTTTTGTCAGCAAATGAGCTGCATTTTCATCACCTTGCAGGATTTTTTCTGCAGTTCGCGGTTAGTTTACCTTCTGTGGACGCGCCAGCCAATGACGTTGTGCGTCGCATATTACATCACTACTTGTATCAAGTTACAATACAATATTTTTTCTACTTTATGTGAAAAAATGTGGGGATTATGAAATCATGCAAGACCGGCATATTTTATGTATGTTGCACATAAATAGACTATTATTGTGGTGAATCTGTGCCCTTTTTGAAAAAATGCGGACACCTGCTAATGTGCGCTGTTTTACCTCCTCATTCAGCAGCGACGGGTTTATTATTCTTACATTTAATCTGTACAAGCACAGATTTAACAGCAGCAGTCCGCCAAACAGTGTTCAAAAGCATCTATATGACTGCTGTTTACTGAGAACTTATTGAGTAGTTACCACCTAATTAATATGAGAATTATAAAGCCTTTAGAAGCCCTTTATAATGGTCTATATATAACATATTATTATTATTATTATTCTGCATTCAAATCTTTAGGACATTCCAACACTTAATCGCTGCTGGGACCTCCAGAGAAATGTCATCGTGTCATATGACGCTGATGCAGAAGTTCGGACACATCCTGAGTTGCGGGGTAAAATCCCATATTACTACGGCGACACTATGGACCCTGCAAAAGTAAAGAAACAACTGTCCAAGGATCTGAAAACTGCTCCGTCTAACAGTAGGTGGTGTGTTCAGTAGACTGGGTTCTGCCTGCATGTGTTCTAGATCCTGTAAATGTAAGCGCTTCTATCTTTATGACTTTCAGAGTTCTTCGCCTGTGGCTTGAACTTGACTCTTCCGGAAAATGCCAGTGCGCTCAAGTACATCTTACGCTGGAAAAGCCTTTTCGTGGTCACACTGAAGAACCTCCCACAGCTGGTGATGTGGGTGCAGAGACAAGCTCAGATAACGGACCTGAACATCGTAGCGTCAGATTTCGTGACACAGGCCAACTTCATCTCAACGATCATCCAGCTAAATACCTAAAATGTACGTTTACGTCATAGGCCAGGTTCAGACTACAGCCAAATGTGGACTAAATCCCTTTTTTTTTTGCCCATATGTGACCTGTATCCAATCTGTTAAAGACAGTTGGAACAGCACAAAGCCAGTTTAGTCAAATCCGACCCAGGCCACTTTCATATGTGGTCCTAAACCTGATACGTATCTGATAATTTGGAATGTGACTTCAGCCTGAATGGTCAGGTTGCATTTTATCCGACCTTTATATCACTGAAATGCGACAAACGTCACAATTCTGCGTTCCACTGTGTTGCATCCATAAACACAGTGCATGCCTGCGTGGTCACGTATTCCATCAGGACCTCTTTTGCTCATGTGGGTCACTTCAGGGTCACATTCAGTTCAGACTCAAAACTGATAGAAGTCACATTTAAAGTGTAATATGAATGAGCACAGAGAAAAATCAGATTTCACCAAAAATCTGAATTGTGCATGAAGACCTGCTGTCTGAATTTTGCCTAAGTTTCTTTTTATATTTATTTCCCTTTTGCACCATGTTTTCACCCTTACAAAAACTATAGGCATATTAAAGAATTATAGCCCCACCTCTGGCAGATGCAACAAGAACATTTATTGTTATCATTATTATTACTGATGTAATTCTGTATCTGATTTTAGAAAGAGGGACAAATCTAGTGCTTTTCTGATTTTCATTGTAGACTTTGGGCAGTAGTAGATGGATTTTCAACATGCTGGAACAACTTGTCTTTTATAAATGATCATATTTCCTCATATGCAATAAAAGAATGGAACTGGTTAACCTGGTGCTTGTTTTTTAGTTTACCGGCCCACAGGCCGTAAGCTACTGTCGTCATGCGGCGTCCATCGTCCATTACAAAACTTTCAATCGTCTTCTTCTCCAAAACTACAATTCTGATTGACTTCAAACTTGGTATACAGCTTCTGTATGATGATGTCAACAAAAGTTAGTGAAATTATTTGGATCTGGAACTGATTCTGGATTTGGTGCCACTTTGAAAAATGTTCCCATTATCAGAGATAGGAAGTGGATTGATCCAATAAATCAGTATCAATGATATCAAGTGTGAATTTGAATTTTTTACAGATCTGATTGGAATATGAGCAAAACATGGACTATTTCTGAATAAATACACGAAACTGGGGGAGAATAAATGGATCTGGATACATTTCCCAAAGCTTTGAATTTGGACGCTAAGATACAGGACCATTGGTCCGATTTTTATGTGTAGTACCAATAGACAGGGCTGCACAGGTAGTTTACTCCACACGTTAACTTTTTTACTGTATTTAACTGTATTTTCTGTGAAGAAAGAATAATTTTCTTCTAAAAAATTGAAATTTTGTGGTTATTCACAGTTACAGTTTTTAGCTTACTGGCCAACAGCCTGCATGGAGATTCAACGACGTTCTGAAGCAGAGGCCAAGAGACAGCAACGTAAAGAGCGGCTCCTCCTTCCTCGGTCCACCCACCCTGCCCTGCACAAAGTGTCCCTGGCTCTTCTGCTCTGCTCTGGGCCTGAGCAGCCACATCAAACATCATCTGCCCCGAACAGCTGAGGGTGATTCTGACACGGACCCAAAGCTCGAACTACTGCCGATGATACACTTAGCGTTATGGTGCACGTGCTCATCTTACATGGTTTTAATCAGCCCCATACAAATGGTGTTTGATTGGCTGATTCATTTGTTTATTTTTGGCCAAACAAAAACATAATGCAAACACTCGCTGACAATTACCAATGTGCAAGGGGGCGCCAACCAGTAGCAGTTAGTAACAAATTCATGTTACAAATATCAAAAGGAGGAGCAAATAGATCAAAATTGTTGAATTTTAACATGTGTTGGCTGATGATTCTAGCAATTTTCCTGTTTCCAAAGTAGTAAGAGAGCTATAAAATACAGTTTAAATTCATTCCTAAAACAAGGGAAGGGAAAAACATGAGGGCAGTGGAGACACCTGTTGGAGTCTCTGTGGGACACAGAACACCAGTCATTATCATATTTTCTGGAGTTGTCCAGTGACCGAACCATTTTGGGAACAGCTGTGTGAACATTTAAAGAACATCTTTACTGGAAAAAATTCCTTATAAATGTTAAACCATGTATTTAGGAAATATTTCATTTCATTGGCAAGGAGTAAAAAGACTATAAGTAGAAAATGTTAAAACCTGAAGCACCCACAACAGAAGAATGGATGGACATGGTACAGGACACTGACATTCTGGAGAAGTGGACATTTGTTTTAAGGGTCAAAAGGAATCTTTATTCACTATTGGTCAAAATGGACAAACTGTGTTAAATTTGTAATGGATGTGAAATGAATACATCGGTGATGTGAATACTTTTATATGATATACATTTCTGTATTAGGTTAATGTAAACATGCACACCTTAATGTGTCTCATCTGTTGATGAAGTAGGGAGTACGCCCTCTGCTCCAGCCCACTTTTCTTTATTTATGTTATTTGTTCTACATGTGACTACAATCTTGGATTAGCATCTTTTTTCCATTTGACATGTGGAAATTGAATTGTACCTGTAAGGGAAGTTTTGTAATATTTGCTTTTCCAAATAATTAAAAGAAACTAGAAGCACTCGGAGAGCGCAGACCTCTGCCAAGGCTGATCAGTGGCCCCCCCCCCGTGGGCCCCCCCACCCCCGATCACCACCAAAATGTAATCATTTCTTCCTTATCCCATTTCCAACAAACCCTGAAAATTTCATCCAAATCTGTCCATAACTTTTTGAGTTATGTGCACACTAACGGACCAGACAAAAAAAACAGGAAACAAACCCTGGCAAAAAATAACTGGCGGAGGTAAAAAAAACAAAACAAAAAAATTTTAAAAAAGGAAGGGAAGGAGGGTTTCTTCCATCTCCATTTGTTCCAGTAAATGTGGTATTTGGCCAAAAGTATTTAGGCCAGGAGCCAGGTCCACCACTCAGGATGTTTTTTTCTACCTTTTTTTCACTCTTATTTCCTGTTATCTCATACTTTGGGCCATCACAAGTTGATAAGCTCCACCCCCAACTCAGGGCCATTTGGCATCAGGGGCCAAAAAAAAAAAACTTTTTGGGAAAAACTTCTGGCAAAATGATAATTGCATATATTAGGGTACTGAAAGTGCATAAATGTCCAGATAAGTCTGAAATTTTGCATGGTGTATCCTGACACACAGGGGAAAGTATCAGAATAATATTCTGGGGCTTACTGCCTTTCTATTTTCAAATATCACCCTCAGTGTACCCCACAAGACAAAAAAAATGTGTTTGCCTGACAAATTGTCATCAAAGCCAATCAATCAATCAATCAATCAAATTTTATTTATATAGCGCCAAATCATAACAAAAGTTCTCTCATGACACTGTACATATAGAGTTGGTCCAAACCAGACTGAAGACAATTTACAGAAACCAACAGAATCCAACTGAAGCAAACACTAGTGAGAGGAGACAGAGGAAGGAAAAAGGAGCTGTAACAGCAGAAACCTGGAGCAGAAGCAGACTGAGGAGGATGGACGAGTGACAGGAGCAGCTGGGGTTAAAGAGAGAAGGTAAAGGAGGAGAAAAGAGAGAGCGATAGAGAAAGAGAGAGACTGGGGGAGAGGGGGGGGACGTAGGGGGAGACACATGGATGCAGCGGATGCACAGAAAACTGAAGTAGAACATCTGTGGAACTGTAGAATAAACACTATCAGAACTGTATGGAGAAGAGAGGAGGAGCAGCAGCAGGTCCAGAGAGGATCCAGGGAAAACCTGTGAGGATCCAGGGAAAACCTGTGAGGATCCAGGGAAAACCTGTGAGGATCCAGGGAAACCTGTGAGGATCCAGGGAAAACCTGTGAGGATCCAGGGAAAACCTGTGATCCAGGGAAAACCTGTGAGGATCCAGGGAAAACCTGTGAGGATCCTGGGAAAACCTGTGAGGATCCAGGGAAAACCTGTGAGGATCCAGGGAAAACCTGGGAGGATCCAGGGAAAACCTGGGAGGATCCTGGGAAAAGGTGATCATTTTCAAACATTTTATTGTACATATGTAACGGGAGTGCTTGGCTCTTAGTTCCAGCTTGCTTGGAATCGGCGGCACATCCGTTAACCCGTTAGTACTCTGTGTTGTGTTAATTATGAAGGAGGACTGGGACCAGAGCGGTTGTAGACTCAGCAGTTGACTTCCTTCAGTCCATCTGTACAATAAAGTGACTTATTAAAACACTGTCTGTGCAGACGGCAGCGGCCTTTCCCTCCAGCACAGCTGCACACAGAGCCCTGCAGCATTAGAACACATGTGTCTGTTGTAAAAGTAACATTTAGACACACAACACATCTGCAACATAAACCACCACACATAAATGCACACTGCTACACAATATTCAATAAAACCAAAACAGTTACTGAAATTGCAGCAGAAAGTAACAGAACCTACCTTTCCTCAGCGCATCTCGTAGTGATGTGACGTTCACGAACGAATCAAATCTTTTGAACAGTTCTTTGAAATGAACGATGGGAACCGAGTCTTTGTAAAGAGCCATTCATTTTTTTTTTTTTTATACAAAGACTCGGTTCCCATCGTTCATTTCAAAGAGCTGTTCAAAAGATTTGATTTGTTCGTGAACGTCACATCACTAATTTTTGAGTAGAATAAACATAAAACAATAAGTCAGTTTAACTAAATGGAGGAGGTTTTACACAATTACAATCAAGTTGGTTCGACTTAATTAAGCTGTAGAGTAAAAAGCAAATCATGTTGTTTGCACTAAAGTGTTTGCCAAACTAGAGAAGTCTGGTGAAATTCAAGCAGTTATGGCCAAGTTGAAATAACTGAAAAACATGAATGGAAATTGTTACCTCAATTTTTTACGTTGAGCCAACTTATCATTTTTAGAGTGTAGCCAAGGATCAATAGAGACAACATGACTAATTATAGATACAATTCTCCAGCCAAATGGAGACACTAGAACACAGCTGAAACATCAAACACAACACATTTCTTTGGTTCTTCGACCCTTTGCTGCTTATCCATACTGTACTTTACCATCGTATGACTGTATTGTGTTAGTGTAGAATGTGTAGTAGAAGACTTATTCATGAAGAATTATTTAGGAGGCCTCTTTTAGTGCTTTCTCACACTCTAAAAAATCTGTAATTTAACAGAATTTTCACTGTTTATTTTACAGTTTTTTCCTGTATGTTACAGAATGAACAAGGGTCAACATCCAAAGTAAATCTTCTTCTGAGAAAGTGACCTACCTGACAGATGTTATTGATCACTTTAAAGTCAGTCTCTGTCTCTGTTGGACACATGGGCCATTTACAGTGCTTGAATTTTTACTGAATGAATATTTGTGCCAGGTATTTTCTTCAAGGAAGTTCTGTTGTAATCATGGTAAATCCTTTCTCTCGTGCCTATATTAACAAGTTTATTATTGCATTTGTAATTAACCAAATTCAATCATTCACCTTCAAAGTGGGAATTGAAATGGTTGTGTGGGAGGACAGAAAGGCATTCCTGATTTATTTATTTTGTTAAACTGCCAGGTGTCACAAACATCAGGAAGGAGCTGTAAAGTATGAGGAAGACTCAACACAGTGGAATTTCATTTATTCTATTTCCTTGTACATATAGTAATCTTGAACACCTGCAAATACCTTACGATTCATTGAGAGCTGCAGAATAAAAGCAGCAGCAGCCTTACCACACAGACAAAGACTCTCAGGTCTGAGACATCTGTTCCAGCAAGAATTTACCTCAGCTTAGTAAGTAGTGTTGCACCAGTCTGTCATTGTTATATCATTTATTTATAACTATTACTTATGTTACTTATTACTTATATCACTGTTATGACTACTATTACTGTTTGCACTTTACTATAACTTATCATGTGATTATATACAGTATATCATGCATAACATACTAGTTATTTATTATCATTATTATTACTCTGTTATTTGTTTTGTATTTGTTGTTTTTACCCACACTTTTAAATGTGCAATTGCCTGTGTTTTTATTTATTTATTTATTTATTTATTGTTTTACTATTTTCTCATACTGTTTTTTTATTGTGTATTTGGTGTTTGTGCTGCTATTGGAATCCTAATTTCCTGAGGGCCCTGCCCAAGGGATCAATAAAGTTCTGTCTAATCTAATCTAGTCTCATTTTAAATTCCAATGATCATAGTGAGTTGAAATGTGTTTGATACAGATTTGAGATGGCTACAGGTGAGAACCAAACC
This sequence comes from Sphaeramia orbicularis, assembly GCF_902148855.1. Lineage (NCBI taxonomy): Eukaryota > Metazoa > Chordata > Actinopteri > Kurtiformes > Apogonidae > Sphaeramia > Sphaeramia orbicularis. Next base: position 51,464,998 of record NC_043975.1, read on the forward strand.
AAAGAACCAACAGGATCGATAACAGCCACCGGTGACTGGATGTCCAATCTACCAAAGGGACTTCAGAACATTCCACTGTGGAAACTGACCATACCAGGTATGAAGCTACAGAAGATAAGAAAGGAAAAGGCTTACAGTCTGCATTAAATTATATATATATATATATATATATATATATATATATATATATATATATATATATATATATATATATGTATATATGTATATATTTATTTATTTATAGTAAACAAAATTTACTTTACTATTTTGCTTCAGCAACTGAGTCATGCATCACTGAACATGGTCCAAAGTGATTTTTTAGACATAATTATGCATTTTACAAAACATGCCCTTTTAATCCTTTTCAAGAATTTCAAATATTCAATAATTGATAGTCCATTATAAATGAATTCAGTGCATGGAAAACAAGTTAAATATTTCTTTAACTTTTATTGATATACGGAATAAGATTTTCCAGCATCCATGTCATCACTCTTTCATTATTGTTTCATATTTTTATTGATGTGTATACAAGAAAACAAAAGGTCCATGCCAACACCATGGCAACCTGATGTCAACATTAACCAGGTTTGGAAACACCATTACTTTCAGATTTGCAAATTTTTTTAGGAACAAATAACAATGAAACCAGAAAAACAATGCAATGAAAAGAATACTAAGACATAGTCTGAAAAATAATTAAACTGGAGACATAAACATCAGAAAATAAATAAATAAATAAAAAAGGGAGGGGGAAGGGAATTACATTGACTCAAAAAAATCCATAAACAGTTGCCATTTATTGTAGAATTTGTTCAAGTTTCCTCATTTTGAATTTCTAACTTTCTCTGCTTTTAAAAGACATGACCTCATTAACCCATTGTGTGCTGGAAGGGGCTGTTGTAGATTTCCAATGAAGGAAGAGGTGGCGTTTAGCGACACTCTTTCATTATTTTTTTCTTTTATTTTATTTTTATTGAATCCTTCAAAAGTTCACAAGTCACATTTAAGAAAATAAATCAAGGACATCACAGTTAGTCCACAGCCCTAACACAAAGCCGAACACATTGCATCTTGCACTAAATTGGAAAGAACACACATTAGTAAGATGTCCATGTGGAAGGAACAACTCTTCCTTTTCCTTTTTTTCCCACAATCCCCCCTCTCCCCCAGCGAGTCAGTCATAAAAAAAAAAAAAAAAAAAAAAAAAAAAGGGTGGGCACATTGGATCTTCCAGCATGAGCTGAGTTCAATCAGCATCCCTCAATATGAGCCAATCTGTGTTAAGAAGGGTTCCCACACACTTCCATCTATATCCATCTGTCCATTTACCTTGTGGATCAGTCTTTCAAATGAGGCGGTCTCTATGAGGCTGAATACCATTCAGAATAAGTAGGGTTGTTCTGCCCCTTCCAGTGCCTTAGTATGACCTCTTAGCTGTAGTGAGTGCAATTTAAGCCAATGTGCTCTTTTGACTTATAATGAACATCATGTTCCAGGAAATTCAGAAGACACAACGCAGGTGTCAGGACCAAATTCAATTTAAAGTACGACTTATCTTTCCCATGACACTATGCCACTCGGACAGGTGAGAAACATATGAACCATGTCTCCAGGACTTTGTTTGCACCAACAGATATTAGAATTGCATATTCCTGCTCTATATAGTTTGACAGGTGTCCATATAGTCTATGAGAATTTTAAATTGATGAGTTTGGACCGTGCATCTCTTATTGGCTTTAACATTTGTTTAATTAATACATCCCACTCATCCTCCCCAAATGTTTTCCCTAAATCCATTTCCCACACCTTTTGGAGCCCTAAATTAACATCCCTGATGTCTTCAATACGGTAGTTATAAATGCGGCTTACTAAACGTGGTAAATCCCTTAATTTTTAAATATAGAGTACATGGAGATTCACCCAATAGCTTTACTTCAGATTTATTTAATTTTGAGAGGCAATCTCTCAGTGTAGAAATCTCCAAAAATCAGTACTATTAAGGCCATTTTTCTGTAGATCTTGAAAAGACAATAGGGTGTTGTCTCGAAAAAAGCAGTTTATGTTCTCACCTTTACTGTGCCAGCTCGCCCTGAAGAACATTTTTTCCCCAATCTTTAATTTTGGGTTGTTCCACCCGAAGAAAGGGGCAGATATTGTCTTTTTTATGTAAACGGTGCCGTACGTTTCTAGTATGGTTCATAACTGGGTTAGATTTTACTTTATCATTAGGGTGTTGAGACAGATAGTCAGCAGCTTTAAATGGGGAGTTTATTTCACTCTCCAAGTCCACCCAGATCGGTCTGTTATCTTTTGTTGATATAAGTGTTGTTATTTGTGCACTTGTAAAGGCTTCTTGGTAAAGCTGCATATTCGGTAACCGTAGGCCTCCATATTCTGTTTTATTCTGGAGTTTTTTCAGGGTCATTCTGGGTCTTTTCCCAGCCCAATGAAATTATTTATCATTTTATCAATGGCCTTAAACACAGATTTGGGAACCTTAAGGGGTAATAGGTTGAACAAATAATTTAATTTTGGTGTGATGACCATCTTTATTGTCTGAACTCTACCCCATAGTGAAATATGCATTTTATCCCAACCCTTCAGAAGTAGACTTATCTCATTTATTGTCGGCTCAAAATTGTCAGGTATAATATCTTCCAATCCCGGATTCAAAAGTATACCCAGGTATTTAAGGTTTTTTGGAGTCACTGGAAGTCCAATTTTGAACATGGCTCTTGCAGCAAACTTTGACGAAGGCATTATTTGCATTTGGTCCAGTTAATTTTGTACCCAGATAGTCTTGAAAGCATTAATCAAGTCCAGTAGGGAGGTAATGACTTTTGAGGGTCAGACAGTAAAAGCAGTACGTCATCTGCAAAAATCAGCATTTTGTTGTCTCGGCCACCCTTTATTACACCTTTTATTGTATACTCTGTCTGACAGCTTGTGCCAGCGGTTCAAGTGCAATAATAAAAAGTAGTGGTGATAATGGATCCCCTTGTTTGGTCCCGCGTTCTAGTGTGAATTGAGATGATCTCATTCCATTGGTTGTTATGACCGCTTTTGGATTTGCACAAATCATTTTAATAATTTCTTGAAATGAAGTTCCAAACCCAAATCTTTCAAGCGTATGATATAGGTAACTCCAGCTGACCCTATCAAATGCTTTTTCCGCATCTAATGATAGGGCTGCTACAGGACAAGTTAAATGTTGGGACTTCCAGATTAAATGAAGAGACGCCTTAAACTGTCAGAGGATGTTCTGCCCTTGACAAAACCTACCTGGTCCGGGTGAATAATTGATGCTATAACTTTGTTAATTCACAATGCGAAAATCTTTGTAAATAATTTTGCATCACAACACAACAGACTTATTGGCCTATAACTCCCACACTCCAGAGGGTCGTTCCCTTTTTTCAAATAAGAGTGATCAAGGATTCGTTCATTGAAGAGGGGAGGTGACCAGAAGCAATAGCCGAGTTGAACGTTCTCAAAATTTCTGAACCAAGTTCAGATATAAAGTTTGTATAAAACTCGTTGGGTATACCATCCAAACCTGGGGTTTTCCCATTAGGTGAATTTTAATGGCTTTATTCAGCTCTTCTAGAGTGATTGTCTTTCTAATTCGTTGGCGTTCTCTTCAGATAACGTTTGAAAAGTTAAAATTCCAAAAAACTTTCAGCTGTATTTAAATCAAATTGACTTCCTGAGAGTATAGTTTTTGTAAAATTCTTTAAATGTTGTATTGATTTCTTTCTGGCTAGTGACTATCTTCCCAACACCATTTTTAACAGCGCTAATGTGACGAGCTGTGTTGTGTCTTTAGCTGACTAGCTAACAATTTGCTGGCTTTATCACCAGATTCATACCACCTCTGTTTAAGTCTGAAAAGTGAATATTCTGCTTTTTTAGAAAATATTGTGTTTAGCTCGTATTTTGCTCTGACTAAACGATTAAGAACCGAAGGATTGGAATTTTCACAATATTCCTTCTCCATTTTTTATATGTCTTCATATGTTTTAATTTTTTGTCTTGTTTTTTGGTTAAGGAAGAGCACTGTAGCAAAATACCTCTAATGTAGGCTTTAAACCCATCCCAAATTGAGCCATTGCTCTGCAGTGTTATTATTTATTTGAAATATTCAATAAGGTCTTGTAATTGGACACAGAGTTATTATCATTAGGATACTTGTGTTCATCCTCCATCCTTTGAACCTTTCCTGATGTGACCCCAGCTGTAAGACCAAATCTATGGGAGATGATCGGTTATTGCTATTGTACCAATATTACAACTATCAACACTTTCAATGATCGAGTGTGAAATCAGAAAATAGTCTATACGACTGTAAACAGAGTGTCTACTTGAAAGAAGGTGTAATCCCGAGCAGATGGATTCAACAGCCTCCACACGTCTAGAAGACCATTGTCATTACGTAGTACTTTGATAGCATCCTGGGCTTTGCTGGCCTTAGGGACCGATTTCCCTGACTTATCCAAAAATACATCCAGTACCTGATTAAAGTCTCCAGCCAAAATAATAGGGTAGTCACCAAAATCTAAAAAGATTCTCTTTAACTGCAGAAAAAAGTCAGGTCCTCTGCATTAGGTGCGTATATTTCCATAATCATGGTTTGTCCATTTAAATTTACTAAAAGAATAATTATACCCCTCTTCATCTTTAAATTCCTTCTCCACTTGAATTCTAAGATATTTAGAAAATATAATAGACACTCCCCTCTTCTTTTGTATAAAAGTATTGTGATAGGCTTGGCCGATCCACCTATCTTTGATTCTTACAGTATCCTTCTCTAATAGATGTGTTTCCTGAAGCATGATCACATCTGATTTCTTTTGTTTTAAATACTGAAGTACTTTTCATCTTTTAGTGTAGGAGCCAAGGCCATTAACGTTCCAGGAAGATATTTTAACTATGGTGCCCATAACACAGTAGTAGTTAAGACTAACAGGGTTAAGTCCAGTTTAACTCTTACTGTAATAGTGCCCACCAAAAATAAAAGACATGACTGGCTAGAAAACCCCACAAGAACAACTACTACAAAACTATGAACCCTTTTCAGAAAGAACAAAACCTTAGTCCTAAAGACAAGCATAGAGGTCTTCCGAGTGAGACGTCACGACCAATAATCAATTTATCAAATAGAATATAAAGCTTTCCACCAAAGGATATTGAACAGAATAGTATGGTAAATAAGTGACAGAGCTGGGCTTCTAAACATTACAACATAAAGGAGTGATAATCAAAACTGATGGGATATTGAGAAGAAATTCACAAATAAGTCAGCCCAACATATCAAGAAGTCTGAAAACAGATCCGATTAAATGTCCTCAGTAGTGAACTTAATAGTTCACATGAGCTTATTACGGTAGTCGGGTGTAGATTGTCCGTTCATTCACCTTCCTTCTGGCCTTGGTAGTTGTCCACCCTCCTCTTTGCCGCAGCAGCATCCTCAAACCGGAGCCGTTCACGGCCGACCGTGACCCAGAACACTCACTCAAAAACTGAAACGTTGACTTTAATTAAATTTATTTTGTCAGCAGGTTCCACGTACATGTATTATGTTAGTTGAAAGCAAAAATGTTAAGTTCATCTAAAATTAAGTTAGATGAACTTAACATTTTTGCTTTCAACTAACATAATACATTTACGTGGAACCTGTTGACAAAATAAATTTAATTAAAGTCAGCGTTTCAGTTTTTTGAGTGCTGCTGGATACTGCAGAGTGTACTTCAGTTCTTTTGCCCTGCACATACGGCGGACCTCGGTGAATTTATTCCTCTTGTCCTGTACCTCCTTGGTGAAGTCCGGAAAAAAGTCGTCTTTGTTCCCGATCCAGTTAAACGTTCCCAGGTCTCTGGCTCTGAGTCGGATTTTCTCCCGCTCCGAGAAGCGCAGGAATCTGACCAGGATGTGTCGGGGTCCAAACGGAATGAGTTGTCGGTCTTTCTTTAGTGCAGTCGGGATTCTATGGGCTCTCTTGATGACAATTTGGTTTAGATCCTCCTCGTTTGGAAGTAAAGTCCGCAGTATGTCCTTCACACACTCCGTCACGCTTTTCTCTTTGTCTATGTGTTCTGGTACGCCTTTGATCCTCAGGTTGTTCCTTCTGCTGTAGTTTTCTTGATATTGCATCCGAGCTTCAAGTTGAGCGACTTTATTCTTCAGTTCTGATGTAACTTGGGCAAGTTGCACATTCTCATCTTCCAGTTGTGACACTCGGTTTTCAGTTTCACCAATCCTGTTGCCAAGATAGGCAACATCAGTTTTTAGTGAGTCCAGATTCATTTTAATTGTAGTCACATCTGTTCCGACCAGTTGTATTTTATCCTGTAGTTCACGCTTCATGTTGCGAATTTCGTTTATGACAGACGAGTCTGTTTCACCAGGTTTCTCCATGCTGGTGCTAGCTTGAACAGCGTTAGCCTCGTAATCATGGGGCTGCGACGACAACATCTGATCGATTTTAGGGCTCGAGGTGTGTTTTTGCCTCTGTTCATTTTTACTAATTAAGCAGCGCAGTTATAACAAAAATTAAGACCCTTGGCGGAAATTAAACGGTTATAATTGGCCGACAACGTCTCTGCCTCTTCAGCACGCACCCGTTCCTCGCCGCATCGCCACCGGAAGTCAACACTCTTTCATTATTCAAATATTTCCATATCTTTTCATTTTACTGTGTTGAAGTTGTTGCTGAAGTTGTTGATTTCACTATATTCAGTTTATCTTCATATGTGTTACACAACCTTTACTCTGGGATATTTTCACATTTTGTTCCATTACTTCAACTTAGATTCACTATTTACAGTGTATACATGGAATTTACATGAATGAACCATTAGGGGGAAATATGTGAAGCAATGAATTCATGTAAGCTTTACTTCACTGAATTAACATTACTAAGATGTGTGTGGGTTTTGTTGTTGTTCTTTTCTTTTTATGTTATATCTAGGCAGCCATGACTCCATGAGTTATGATTTGGACATCAACTCCTCAATAATAGAACCTGATATTCTGAAACATATTGGCCTCCGTAGTCCACAAAATAGTGAAAGAATGGGCAACCACTCAGGTAATACAGCAGCCACAACAAATACACTTAGAACAAACAAAAACACCAGCTTTCTGTTCAACCAGTGGAGATCCTTGTGTTGCAGGAGGTGAACATCATTCAACAACTGGATGCTGGGGTTCGTTTCTTGGACCTGAGGATCGCTCGCAAGAAAGATGACTCTGACCCCACCAGGGTGTACTTTTACCACGGCCTGTACACCGTCACTGATGTTAGGGTAAAGGCACACATTTTGTTTTTTTGAATTACATTTTCACATAGTAAAAAACATACACTTAGTCAACTTAGTCTCATTGAAAATTTATATATATTATATTTATCGGTAATTAGATTGTTTTAATACATGTAAATATTCTTTTTTAAACATTAATAAGTCAAAAAATATGCAAAATCTCATGCAAAGTTAGAGCAAAAAACTGTATTTAAATATTGAAAATTACCATATTTTTATGAAATGGTTATTTTTCCGTTATGTAATAGTATTTTTTTGGCACCCCTGCTGCCGGAATAATACCGTTTTTTTATGTTTCTTTTTTTGTTTGTTTGGGGTTTTTTTTTAACAGTGTATAGTTAACAGTTTGGTGTCTGTCAGTTAGATAATTAGTGAACACAGCAATGACTCATTTTATACTGAGAAGTTAAGCTTATCTAGAACAATGACATGGTTAATTGTATTAAAGGCTTTAGACAGATCCAAAAAATACATACAGAGTTTTCCTTTCGATCTTTGGCGTTGTGCATTTCACTCAGTGACTGCACAGGAGCCGTATAGGTAGAATATATAAGACCACTGGGTTCGTCAAATTAAATACTGGAACAAAGTGGCCTGGAGTGGTTTCATTTAACCCTGTAAAACCTGACCCATTGGAAACAAGCCACAAAAGTCTCATTTTTTGGAAACTGA
>NC_043975.1:51473004-51513004 GCF_902148855.1 Sphaeramia orbicularis
GAACTGGGCTGATGTGGTCCAGTGTAGAGACCTCAGAACTGGGCTGATGTGGTCCAGTGTAGAGACCTGAGAACTGGGCTGATGTGGTCCAGTGTAGAGACCTGAGAACTGGGCTGATGTGGTCCAGTGTAGAGACCTCAGAACTGGACTGATGTGGTCCAGTGTAGAGACCTGAGAACTGGACTGATGTGGTCCAGTGTAGAGACCTCAGAACTGGGCTGATGTGGTCCAGTGTAGAGACCTGAGAACTGGGCTGATGTGGTCCAGTGTAGAGACCTCAGAACTGGGCTGATGTGGTCCAGTGTAGAGCCCTCAGAACTGGACTGATGTGGTCCAGTGTAGAGACCTGAGAACTGGGCTGATGTGGTCCAGTGTAGAGACCTCAGAACTGGCTGATGTGGTCCAGTGTAGAGACCTCAGAACTGGGCTGATGTGGTCCAGTGTAGAGACCTCAGAACTGGGCTGATGTGGTCCAGTGTAGAGACCTCAGAACTGGGCTGATGTGGTCCAGTGTAGAGACCTCAGAACTGGGCTGATGTGGTCCACTCTCGTGGTCTTAGTGAGGACTGGAGCAGCAGCATTCTGGATCAGCTGCAGTCGTTGAATAGACTTTTTAGGCAGACCACAGAAGATACTGTTCCAGTAGTCAACTCGACTAAAGATAAATGCATGGACAAGTTTTTCCAGGTCCTGCTGCGACATCAGTCCTTTAATCCTAGAAATGTTCTTGAGGTGATAGTAAGCTGACTTTGTAATTGTTTGTATGTGGTTTTTAAAATTCAGGTCTGTATCCATGACAACACCCAGGTTCCTGGCCTGGTCTGAAGTTTTTAACTGAAGTGACTGGAGCTGCATGCTGATTTTCAGACGTTCCTCCTTGGGTCCAAAAATGACTACCTCAGTTTTTCTCTGTTTAACTGAAGAAAGTTATGGCCCATCCATTCAGATATTTGCTCCATGCATTTACCCAGTGCTCGTATGGGGCTATGGTCACCTGGGGACATTGAAATGTAGAGCTGTGAACAGAACAGACAAACACTGGAGTAGGAGGGAGTAACACATGTCAAAGCAACAAGTCTGAACTTTTAAAGTTCAAAACAGTCACAAATCAACTCCTGCTCAACACTGTAAAAAAATCTGTAATTTAACAGAATTTTCACTCTTTATTTGACAGATTTTTCCTGTATTTTCAGATACAGGAAAATGTCAATGAAATGACAAAAACAGACTGTGATTTTACATGTCAAATGGAAAATAAAACGAAAAAACTGGGACTGTGAATAACCAGAAAATTTGCTTTTTTTTTTTAAGAATTTTTTTCTTTTTCCACAGAAAAATACAGTGAAAATACATTTGCAAATGTATCATAATTTCACAAATATTTATTTTCTATTGATGAGATTAAACTGTTAGTTTAAAGTTTAATACTGTAAAAAAAAAAAAACAAAACATAAAATTCCTGACAGTTAACGGTAACAGAAGTATTTGTTCTGTCAGTTGAACCAGACTTGTTTGTTCATTGACAAATATCTTGTGTAATTACAGGAGGTTTCACAACAAAAATGTTGAATAAATGTATTTTTGTGAATGTATAACATGTATAAGCACTGATAAACTGTCCAAATACAGTTTTTATCAGTGGATTGGACAACTGAGTCTCACTGAAAATTATTTATATATATATTTATAGGGAATTGGATTGTTTTAATACATGTAAATATTCTTTATTAAACATAAAAAAGTAAAAAAAAAAAAAAAAAAAAAAAAAAGCCAAATTTCATGTAAAGTTAGGGCAAAAAACTGTATTTTAATTATGGAAATTACTGTATTTTTATGAGATGGTTATTTTCTGTTATTTAACAGTATTTTTTCAGCGCCCCTGCTGCCGAAATAATACCATTTTTTTACAGGTTTTTTTTTTTTTTTACAGTGAATTCAAGGTTGAGCCGTGAATTCCAAACCTCCCAAATGAAATACACTGGATGTTAGAACTCTGACATTACAACACACACCCATAGATCCTCCACAGTGACACAGTTCACACACAAACATTAACAAACACAATGCTAGCCTAAAAGTGCTGTTTACAAACCAGGGGCTCGTTTCTGCACTAGTTTGTTAAATCGTTCAGCCCAGCGCAACGCAAAATGTGTCTTTATCGCATTTTGTGCTATCCTGTTTCTGGGCTCGCTCTTTGTTCATTAACAACTAGTACAACGCAAAATGCGTTTGTGCATTAGTTCGTTAACCCCAATGCAAATACACTCTCCTTTTCTGGGCTAGTTGGTTCAAAGTGTGCGCTCGCTCAGTTCCTCGTTAAAGGGCTGATTTTAACGCAGACCTCAGAGGTCCGCGTTAGAAGGAGGATGTATTCTGTAGCTTCATTTCATTTCACTTCTGTCATGGATTTCCTCTGAAATATTATTTACATTTGAAAAAGAAGATTTTTAACACAAGTCTGATAATATCTGTAATGAGATCAGATTTTTCCCATGGACATTTAGCACCGAGTTTACCAAGTGAGGACTGATCTGAGCACTGAAGTTGATTTTCTATGGATTATGGGTAACGAGAAAAGCACTCAGAGAGCACAGACCTCCACACAAGGCAGCCCCCCCCCCCATCACCACCAAAATGTAATCATTTGTTCCTTGTGCCAGTATCAACATTTACTGACATTTTCATCCAAATCTGTCCAGAACTTTTTGAGCTATGTTGCACACAGACAAACAGACAAAAGTGCAGAAACGAACCTCAGGTTCACAACATTATGTGTGAAAATGTCAATAATTCTTACTAATATTATCCAGGAAAACACTGGGTCTGATCTTTGCTACAGCAGTGGAACATTCTGGACATCCTCTTCCATCAGCTTTGTGTCGACTACAGAGACGTTTACAGCACCTGTTGTTTTTAATCACAGAACTGACATTGTCTTAAGGTCAGCCATGTCTGTTATTTGGTTTTCTTAACTTATCTTCCGATCTGTGTGTGTGTGTGTGTGTGTGTGTGTGTGTGTGTGTGTGTGTGTGTGTGTGTGTGTGTGTGTGTGTGTTGTGCCTTATCATGAACATAATGGTAAAATGTCAGTGTGCTCATATAAAAGAGTTTGTCAGACTGTCTGTGGACACTGTGGAGTCTGCAGGTAAGACACTATGACAGATGTGTGATGTGGTTAAATCACCTGGAGTAGGTTTAGTTCATATCTTTAACTGTGAGTAGGTTTAGTTCATATCTTTACTTGTGAGTACGTTTAGTTCATATGTTTACTTGTGAGTAGGTTTAGTTCATATGTACTTGTGAGTAGGTTTAGTTCATATCTTTACTTGTGAGTAGGTTTAGTTCATATCTTTACTTGTGAGTAGGTTTAGTTTATATCTTTACTTGTGAGTAGGTTTAGTATTCTTTACTTGTGAGTAGGTTTAGTTCATATCTTTACTTGTGAGTAGGTTTAGTTCATATCTTTACTTGTGAGTAGGTTTAGTTCATATCTTTAAGTGTGAGTAGGTTTAGTTCATATCTTTACTTGTGAGTAGGTTTAGTTCATATCTTTACTTGTGAGTAGGGTTAGTTCATATCTTTACTTGCTGCTGGGCTGTTTTGTTGACAGGTGTTTTATTCAGCTGACAGAGGAACCACACAATGCAGTGGGCTTTAGTTCTGTGTGCAGCGGTGGCTCTGGCTCAGTCCCTGGTCCAGTAAGTCCACAGCTTCTACTGGGGTTTCAGTTTTTACTGCCACTGAACTTCAGCAGCTCACCACAAACCATCTGTTGACACTTAGATGAACAGTTTTCAGAAACCTGCTTCTGAAATGCACCAGTTTATATTAGTTATAGATGACTCTGTAACCAACACTGTAAAAAAAATCTGTAATTTAACAGAATTTTCACTGTTTATTTGACAGATTTTTCCTGTATTTTTCAGATACAGGAAAATTTCAATGAAATGACAAAAACAGACTGTGATTTTACATGTCAAATGGAAAAGAACACGAAAAAAACTGTAACCGTGAATAACCAGAAAATTTCAATTTGTGAAAAGAACTTTTTTTTTTCACAGAAAAATACAGTTCAAAACATTTGCAAATGTATCATAATTTCACAAATATTCTTTTCTATTTACGAGATTAAACTGTTAATTTAAAGTTTAATACTGTAAAAAAAATAAAAATAAAACGAGGTAAAATTACTGACAGTTAACGGTAACAGTAGTATTAGTTCTGTCAGTTGAACCAGACTTGTTTGTTCATTGACAAATATCTTGTGTAATTACAGGAGGTTCACAACACAAATGTTGAATTGTATTTTTGTGAATGTATAACATGTATAAGCACTGATAAACTGTCCAAATACAGTTTTTATCAGTGGATTGGACAACTGAGTCTCACTGAAAATTATTTATATATATATATTGTTACGGAAATTTTTTCTCTGCTGCTGGTGAATAATGAAATAGAGACATCTGCCGGCCAACAATATTTTATTTCTTTGCAAAGAAAGGTCAGTTCTGCACACGAGCGGCGTTTGTGAAGAAAAGACAAAGAGCGCTCACAAGGTCCACCTTTTATAGGGTGAATCACATTTACAAGTGACACCTCCAGTCTCCTCAAAGGGCCTTTGGATTGAATGATGAACTCACGGCTTTAACAATCAACCACCTTTTGTTACCTTGCAAGAAAATTTACACACACAGTAGGGGCATTTAGGTAGGGAGACGGGAAAGTTAGCATGCAGTGGGGGGTATTCAGAAAATGACCATGCAATTGGGAAGAGTGAAAGTTCCTTGTATTCTGTCAGGTTCAACCTAAATATTAAGTGTTAATTATGATGTAGACCTAGACCACGGCCCCCGTTCAGGGGGCCTGGATTCAGTGACCTCAGAGCATCCTGTGGTGCCTTGTTCTCCTGTCTGTTTTCAGAGTCCTTCCATCTTTTGTGCCCTTACTCCTCCTTCTGAAAATGCCACTACAGTAGTGAAGACAACACAGAGGAAGCCACAGTCACAGAACTGGCTCAGTCTTCCTCAACACAGGTCATCTGTCACTAACTCCTGTTGGAAAAAGGCTTCCTCTACTGAAGTTCACCTTCTCACATTTATTAACAAAGTACAAAAAACAGAGAATAAAATCCATCTGAACTTAAGCACACAGTCCAAACAGCCAGAAAAACTCTGAGCTCCTCTGGGCTCTAATGTCACAGACCCCCCAGGCTCGTAGCACCCCCCAGCTCCTGAGCATCTTAAAGCTACAAGGTCTGATATTTAGCCTTAGAAACTGGTCTGTACATTGACATGAGAAAACTAAAATGCCATGAGCATGCAAATTATAAAGCACATATTATATTATTATCATTTAACACCTTTTTAAATGCAATTAAATGATGAACGTTCTAATCACTAATAATAACAGAACTGAACTGAAAATGAAAATCTGTGAAAATCTTTCTATTACAACACTGTAACTCTGAAACCTTTGTTCTGAACACACCATAAGATCTAAGAAGGAAATAAAAAACAGGTATTATTAACATTCTATCCCTTTGACACTTCAAATATTCCAATAACATTTGATCATGAAGGAATACGTTTTACTGTTGAGGCTGAAGTCTGAAAATGAATGAACTTTACTATTCAAATAAAGTTATGAAATGAGCCTTTTGAACCGTTTTGAACAGTGATGATCTCCAGTACAGTGCTAGAATATGAGGCCTACAACAGAACTCCCACAAAAATGTGCAAATTGTTCATAAACTACAGGTTTGAAAGTTTTCGCTCACATTCAAATTTACTGCAGTTTTGCAAAAGAAATCTTCCAGCTTCTGCCAATGTGGCTAACCTACACATACAGGCCTACTGAAGACAAACTCTGCAGACTTCTACAAGTACATTCTAATGTGACTCAGTGTTGACACAAATAACACAAACACTGACAGTCCTTGTGCTTTTTCAACTACAGGTGCAGTGGGTAAAAGCAGAACTGGCTCTGACTTATATTTATTGCAGTGATTAAACACATTTTCTTTCCTTTAATGGGAACACTTATTCACAACAATTTGAATTCTTACAGTTTGTTGAACAAATATTCCGTTCATTATTCAAATTCAAACCATATTGCAGCAGCAGTGACATTTTCCCCCTTTCCTCATACAGCCCCAGACAACCAGTGACCAGAACCATCTACTGATCCAACCTGTTGAACACCTGCTGATCCACTGATCCTATCAATAATCAAATACAGTTCTTCATCTGTACATGGTCATCACATATCAGACCATATTTGGATACTCTGTAGTTACCGTGGAAACACTGTCATCTTCTACAACATGAAGTCACCAGTAAAACCCACTGAGTTGGATCAGTGACAGTAGATGGGAACACTGGGTTTATGTTCACTTATTTATATTTTTCTTCAGTTTTTTCGTTTAGATAAAATAACCTTTGAGTTTACTGTGAATATTCATGAGATTTAAATGAAAAATAGGAAATTAGAGGAAAATACATGATTTATGGTGAAGATGCAAAATATAGAGGATAATATGACAGTTAAAGCTGCGACATCACTGAAGAAAGGTTCAATAGAGACACATTTATTTGGGAAGTGGGGCAATAATCCTACTGGGTCTGTATGGGTTCAACAAAAGTGCATTTGTGATTAATAATTACAGAGTCTGACAAAGTTTAAACACAACTAAATACTCAAGAGTTACAGAACTTTCCTTCAGACAAAAGTGTAGAACGTCACTACAGACCTTTCGATAGACAAATTAGTTTTGATTATTTATGTTATTTGTCAATTAGTCCTTTCAGCAGAGGTGGGTAATCCCAGCTCCATAGAGTAAAAGTCCTGCCATGTATTTGTTCCAACCACTCACTGAAGCAGCCTAGTTTGATGAGCACAACTCCTCATCCAGGTAGATGAAGGGATAATGAGTGGAATCACCTGTGTTAAGTGAACAGGTCCAACCAATACATGGCAGGACTTTTACTCTATGGAGCTGGGATTACCCACCTCTGCCTTTCAGCCCCAATTATTTGTCTTGATATCCAGAACTTCAAGCCCCTCCTTTGAACTAGATCCGACTCCACTGGTCCAGATCTGTTTGGTTTTTAATGGCGCTCACACAGGTTTAGTTGATCTCACTGATTACAATAATCTGGTTTCATACTCGGTTCAAAACACAAAGGATCAGTTTAAGACGTGGCTATAGTTCTGTGTCCAGAAGAAACCAGTATAAACGTCTTTTTACTTCCTACCGCCTTCAAAATAAGAGCGTCTTAAAAATAAAACACCCGTTTTTATCATTTAACCTAATGAAACCAAATGAAACCAAAGTGAACACACATCATATTTCAGATCCTTTCCGGTGAACCTCACCGACTCCAAACTCCTGTTGCACTTGGGTCCTGTTGCAGATTGAGTTGACCTTTAGTCCCTTTTCCTGTCCATATGTCCAATGACCTCTGTGGAATAGGCCAACAACACAACACACACACAGTGCACACAAGTGTTTGCAGATACTGTCTGTTTCACATATTCCTTAAACTTCTTCTTTTTTTCCAGATGATGAGCCTGTTTCTCTTGGTACTTGGTAAACCTGTTCACATGTAAATATGAACATCTCTCTGTTTTTCCTGCCCTTTGCTTGATGATTACTTCAGAGTCTGTCCTCTGGGAAAACAAAGCATTCCTCTGGGATGGTTTAGGAAATCTGTACTTAAACCTTGTCGGGGGTGTAGGGATGGATGTGTCATCGGTCTGTCTGTTCTGGTTTATTCTTAGTGATCAATGACTGATCAAAGGGGGAGTATGGAATGGCTAAACTCCTTCTATCCATATATATTCATGTATATTTTCCTATATTTCATATGTCATATAGGCTTCTAACTCTATTTCAGATCTTTTCATGCCACTGTGTATTCCAGAGCAGTTTGGACCTCTGTGTGTTGTGTCCACAGTAGAAGGCCAAACCCACAGTTCTCACAGGGGGTCTGACTCCTCAGTTCCTGACACTAACCAGAACACTTTCCACTCATCATCAGGTTCTCATGGCAGACAGAAGACTACAGTGTGATTTGTATTTGTGGGTTCAGAGCGTCTCAGTCTTTAGTCTGAGGGGGGATCTGTTGCTATGGAGCTCCAAATAAAGGGATTTCTTTGACACTGAACACTTGAACTGACCCTTCTTTATTGAAGACCAACTAGTAAAGGATTATTTTGCAGAACAACTGCTAAAGCTTGTGCACTGCTAATGAGACTGATGTATGTGCCCTCCACCCCTTGCATACCCCCCTGCACTGCGCTGCACTGTGGAAGCATTTCACAAACTTTTCCTGGAGCTGGATGGGATGAAGTTGTCCCTGAAGGTACAAACATTAAAGTGGGCTCTTGTGTCTATTTGTGCAATTGTTCAATAACATTTGAATTCAACGCTATTGTAATTTTGTGATTTGTCATAAACTATTCCATGCATAGAGAAAATAACATGTACATAATTCTAGTTAGTAAATCAACTGATACAACTGAGTAACTGGAATTATTAACACTAATGAAAAGTACTTATTACTTCATAACACTAAATACTACAGATTTATAATATTTACTTAATATTTTGTTGTTCCTGACTGGAAAAATGTATGTATTTACTTAATTATTTTAAGTAAATATAACTTCAAACTCTGATATCACAAAGTAACATTACTTCATAACTCCACAACTGTTCATTGTAGTGTTAGTACATGTTACTGGATACTGGGAAGTAACCTATACTTGATTTTGCAGCAGTAAAGTTTACTTTTAAAGTGTTAGTGCAAACTGTTACGAGGATTTTTTTAAGTAAATCTTACAAGTTATTTTTTTCAGTATACTTGAAAGTGTACTTTTCTAAACTAAAAAGTGGACCAGACGTTTATTCCCAGTAAACGAATAGTACACCTAGAAGTTTACTTTGAAGTATACCTGAAAGTGTACTTTTAGAAACTAAAATTGGGACCATTTAGTCCAAAAAGTTTACTTGTAAGTACACTAATAGTATATTTGTATCAGTATACTGATATAAAAGTATACTTTGGGAAGTGTACTTAAAAACTTAAGTATACTTAATCACATGTACTTGAGGTATACTTCTTTTTGATAGTTTGTAAATGTAAATATTTTCATAATTTAATGTTATTTTTGCACTAAAAGAAAAAAAAATCGAAGTTTGTATTATTTATAGACAATGTAATATTATTATTTCCATCAAACCCAGTAAATCTGCAGTGGTTCTTTGTGTGGGTTCTTCTGCTGTTCTTATTGGACTGTAGATCAGATTGGTCTGGATGTGGAACCCACACTAAAATGAGTTCCACAGCCTGGACTGTGGAATTTAGACACTGTGTAAATTCATCCAGGGGTCGGACTGGAACCTTTGGTGGAACACATGTTTGACAGCCCAGCAGTAAAAGGAGTTCATAGTGTTTGTGCTAACAGTATATGAAGTACTAATACCAAAAATACCAGATTCATGAAATACTTATGGAGGAAAACGATTTTATTTCATGTTAAAAATAGCCTTTAAACCATTTGAGCCAACTTCTTTGACTGTAATTGTCAGATAAATAGTGCACATGAAAAACACTAGGGCTGGTTTGACACAGTGAATAATATGAGCTTAGTTTAGTTTAGCTTAGTTTAGATTATTTATCTCGGTTCATACATTTGTTAGCTGAATGTCAGATGTCATATGGAAGTGGATCTGTCTAAACCCAGTCAGGATATGAAAGTTGTTCTGATATTAAACTGTAAAAACGTTTCAGTCTGTAGGACGAGCACAGGGACAGTTTTGGATTCATCCAGTCCATTTGCACTGTTGACTTCAGCTGAAGCTTTAAGATCAGGATCAACTCAGTATCTGAACTGAATCTACACACAAACATATATTCACTGAGTACAGCTGATTCATATCATCACACACTTCCTGTTTTTCTGTCCGTACACGCATCACGAGGCTCGACACAGCATCAGCCAATCAGCTATCAGCAACCACAGACCACAGGAACCCAGTGTGGTTCAGTTCCTTCCATCAGTGATATGGATCAGAAAAGTGAAGAGGAAGAAAACTGAAGCCTCTGATAGTGATCAGCAACAAAAGAACAACAGTCAGCCTCAACACTGACACATACTACTGCACTGACACAAAAATAATAAATAATAAATAAATAAACAAACAAATCTTCATCCTAACCAGAATGGTACTCTGTCTCCTTCTGCTGCTGAACACATCTGCTTTGCCAAAGGAAACTTCATAAAGTTTATGAAGCTCCCCTTGATATTTGACTGACTGTATTTGTTAGGACAGATTGTACGAGTACTGGACCCAGATGCAAGACCCTCAGACAGGAGTACAATTAAAAGGGATTTATTAGAAATAGTCAGAGTAACAGGTTCACACAGAGTGGTAATGAATATATCTTCAGCTGGACTGAGATGGGGAATCGTCTCGGCTTCGGATCTTAAGTGAACCACGTTACGGCCCAGGTCGGGAGCACACGAGGGGAACCCGACTAGGAGAGAGCAAAGGAGAATCAGAGGGCAGACCAGGTCATACACGGGCAGACTATCAGACAGGCAAACGTACATAGGGTCAGGCAGGCTCACGTACCAATAGTCCAGGCAGGGGTCAAAACCAGGAAAAGGCACCAAGGCGGAGGAACAGACAGGGGTCAGGCGTATACTCAGGTGTGATGGACAAACCAGGTCGAAGACAGACGAGCAGGCAGACGAGGAACAGGCAGAGTCGGAGGTCGATGGGCAAAACAGGTCACAACAGGCAGGCAGGATCAAAAAACGCTGGTAAGTTATCACACCAAAGGTAGAAAACAAACTGGCAACGAACAGGGGAGAACACAGAGTTTAAATACACAAGAGGGCGGGAAGACAATTGGACACAGGTGGAGACAATCAGGGAGGAGTCAGGTAATCAGAGCAAAGGTGAAGACAAAGAGGAAGTAAAGACGCCAGACAAGACACATGAGGGAAACTAACAAAATAAAACAGGAAACAACACACAAGACAGACAAAACAAGTAAAAGTCCAGGGACTGATATGACAGTATTATGAGTTTAGTTGAACCACATTTAGATGCTGACCTGACATGGGGGGGTGTGAAGGGGAGAGAGCAAGAGAGAAGAAGGTGGTGAAGACCCTGACAAGAAAGTATCACCAATCCAAACAGTACCAACCATGGGGATACTAATAATGGAAACAGTAAGTCCAACTATTCCAACCAGAACTGAGTCAAACTGGGCAGAAGAGAAAAGAACAAAACAAAACAAACTACAATCCAAAGAAAAAACATACATTAGACCTATTAAACAATGGATCTAAGAAAAGAAAGCATGAACAGAATATCACACCACGTCTGCCCAAATAATCCCAGTAACAAATCCACACATCCTCAGTTGTTCACATGAATCTGCTTTTTTTTTGTTTGTTCTTTTTCTTAAATTATTCTGTTATTTTACTGGTCCGGCCCACTGCAGATCAAATCAGACTGAATGTGGAACCTGAAAGAACATGAGTTTGAGAGCCTGATGAACATTCAACCTTTTTGTAAATGGTTGAATCGTTGCGTCCAGAAACAGTGGTTTGTACTCACAGTGGAATATTTCTGCTCAAATGTGTGAAGGCATGTGACGTAGAAGGCCAACCACAGCAGAGGAGATGAGGAGATAAGAATGAGGAGGAGCTGACTGGTTTCCTGTTCAAAGATAGAGACAGAGACAGTGAAGGGGAGGACTCAGAAGAGACGAACATGAGACTGGACATGGACAACACACTGCTGATCATCTCTATGTCCTTCTGGATCACAGGTATGAGGGAGGGTGGACACACACACAGAGCTGAAAGGGTTAACTGCTGTCTGACAGCTTCATCTCCATGGTTACAGACGTGTTATGTGTGTTTGATATCAGTCATAGCGTGTGCTGATGGTATCGGGGAAATTATTCCGTATGTGTGTCTTATTTCATGCAGTTGAGTAACTTGTGGTAAATCCTGTTTGTCCCAGGTCCCCATGACCTGTGGACATTGGATGTAGGAGCAGGAAAGAGAGGATGTTCCCACCAAAGCCATGTTGAAAACAAAGTCATTAATAACATGTCATCATATTTGGCAGAAGAGTCGATAACGTACGCATGCGATGGTCGGTTCCTTTTATGGTAACGCTGATGTCAGACCCCCCTGTATAAAACCCATGTTGAATACAGAATGGGACAGATTCCCTGAGAGCGTCCCGAAGTTGTGGTTTCTTGGTTATTTTCGCCACAACAATCAGCGCCCAGCGTGGGGCTGGAAAGAGGCCTAGGTCTGTTCACAGATGGGTGGTGGTGATGCTGTGTTTGGGCCCAAACTAAAGGTCAGAGCTTTCTTTCTATCCAAACACATGCACAGTCTCATCACGGCTTACTGTGAGTAGAATCTGGGCTGTGTTTGAAAAACAACTTGATGTAAAGTGATTGGATGTGATCTGGGGAATCTGCACTCACCAACAGGCCCTGGGACCCCTGGGTGTTTTCACTAAACTGACCCGGGTCTGGTATTTCAGAACTGGCAGTTCAGAGTCGATGTGCCGTCCACGAGGGACCGAGTGTTTAGTTGAGACGGAGCAGAAGTAAATGTGTGTGAGTGCTGTGGCAGTCCTCGGCCCTGGGGACAGGATTGGATCTATGAATACGCTCCATGGCATTATTTGGAGTCCTGGTTCTAGTTTCTCTGACATGCCTTTGCATATCTGCGTTCCAGCCTGTGTTGGAAGTTCTGCACAGAAGGTGTAGAACTGGGAGAAAAAGGGACCAGAGTCTGAAATATTCAAAGTTCATCTTTCATCTAGTTTTTGAGGAGTTGTGTAAATGAATTGTGTCCATTTGACCAAAACAGTAGTGGGCCTTTGTGAGTGAGTTTAGGACTCTGCAGATTCATGCAGTCCTCTGTGTGGGCGCCTTCTGGGAATATTCTAGAATAATGTCAGATCTGTCCTAGAATTTTATGCTGTAGTATTAGCTTGCACCTGCTAATGCTCAAATAATCCTGCATGGAACATGGCTGTTGTATGGATGTGTTGGATTGGACTGGATGTTTGTGTGTGATTGTGTGGAAAGTGAGTGAGCAGAGGACAGAGGAGTGTGGGTAAAAAAAAGTCTGAGTAGAAAAGAATGAAGGAGATGTATGTGTGTGTGTGTGTGTGTGTGTGTGTGTGATAGAGGGTGTGTATGTGTGTGTTTGTGTGTGTGTGTCTGTGTGTCTCTGTGTGTGTGTGTGTGTGTGTGTATGTGTGTGTGAGGGTGTGTATGTGTGTGTCTGTGTGTGTGTCTGTGTGTCTGTGTGTGTGTGTATGCATGTGTGTGTGTGTATATGTGCATGTGTATGTATGTGTGTGTGTGTGTGTGTGTGTGTGTGTGTGTGTATCCACAGGGTGTATCAGATCACAGTAGACTGTCAGAAAAAAACAACATTAAACCAAACTGAAGACATTTTGTAAATCTGCTCATCTGTTTATTGTCCATGGAATTGTCCTTTGATTGACACCAGTGTCCTGGGTCAGGACATGTCAACCCCCTACCATCCAAAAATAAGGACATGTCAACCCCTACCATCCAAAAATAAGGACATGTCCACCCCCACTTCAGCTGGGATGATGCAATGAATGATGTATGTGGACTGAAATGTTGAACAGTTCAAATGGTCCAAACCAGCTGAAAGAATCTTGACTGACAGCATTAACCCTTTGTGTTTGTCCAGATAGACTCCAACCTGTTGTTCATGTCAAATCTGGGAATGGATGGTAGGGGGTTGACATGCCCTTCTTTTTGGATGGTAGGGGGTGGACATGTCCTTATTTTTAGATGGTAGGGGGTTGACATGTCCTTCTTTTTGGATGGTAGGGGGTGGACATGTCCTTATTTTGGATGGTAGGGGGTTGACATGTCCTGACCCAGGACACTGGTGTCAATCAAAGGACAATTCCATGGACGATAAACACAGATGAGCAGATTTACA
Organism: Sphaeramia orbicularis; assembly: GCF_902148855.1. Lineage (NCBI taxonomy): Eukaryota > Metazoa > Chordata > Actinopteri > Kurtiformes > Apogonidae > Sphaeramia > Sphaeramia orbicularis. The sequence goes on from NC_043975.1 coordinate 51,487,039, forward strand.
AAATGTCTTCAGTTTGGTTTAATGTTGTTTTTTCTGACAGTCTACTGTGATCTGATACACCCTGTAGATGTGTGTGTGTGTGTGTGTGTGTGTGTGCGCCTGTGTGTGTGTGTGTTATGTGTGTAGGTGTGTGTGTTTGAGGTTGTGTGCTCTTGCTCACAGTTGTGTTGTGTGTGTGTTTGATATCAGTCCTAGCGTGTGCTGATGGTCATGTGACTGTCATGACGGTACCTGAGGCTCAAACTCAGATCAGTGTGAATCCAGTCAAATGTTGGTGCTTTGATGAATCCTGTCTGGGTCATTCCATCCCAAATCAACCAGATTTCAGAAAGTGCCCCACGTGACCCCCTCAGAACATTCTGAATAAATTCACACCTGTTCACATACAGATAAACCAACACATCCAACATTTGAATGTCATGTCTGTAATAGTTTAGCAGATACAGCCCTTTGAAAAACAATGGTTTTTTTGTTTGTGTTTTTTTTAATTTTGCAGTTGTGCTTTTGGTCCAACTGTGAGCAGCTGTCTGTCCTCAGGTATTCCATCCACACTGAAACTGAAACTGAAACTGAGTGTCTGGGCTGAAACCCCTGAACAGAGCAGACTGTGCATCAGAAGAACTGTGTGCTCCTTCATGTTTGGTCCATGAGGCCTTGAAATCAGGCCCAAAGGCTCATTCTGCAAATGTCCTCTGTCTTCAGACTGTCACTGGGACAGAATGGATGAATGGACACACCTCATGTTTTTACATGGATTCTTCTGGTCCACATGCAACAACCTACTGAAAAAGACCACATTTAATGAAAAGTGTTGATGTGAGGACATGAGGAAAATGGGTCCGTTTACATTTGTCCCAAAAATCCTCTTTATTTGAGCACCCACATGACCATGTGGACAGTTCAGGAACATTTGGACATGTGGACCATGTCTTCATATATGTTTACAGATGTTGTGCACAGAATTTGAGCTTTAGGATAGAACTGGTTCTATTTGTAATATTTTTGGACTGCATGACTCTATTTTCTTGCAGTTGTATCCAAACGTAGGTGTAAATGTCATTTGAACAGTAGAATGGCATTGATTATTGCACCAGTTCTGATAATACTGCAGATATTTGAACTAGGCTGTGGAACTGCAGGATGGCTCAGATAGAAGAAGGACACATTTACCACAACTGGCTCAGGTTGAAGCCTGGAGGAGACTTCTGGGAAAGTGGATGGAGCTGGTCAGCTGACCCAGTTTCACCAGGGTCAGCTGACCCAGTTTCACACACGGATCAGCGACAGAAATGGAGCTCAGATTTCCCAGAATGTTTATGATGCTGTCCAGCCTAATTTGGGAATTCTGTTCCTAATCCTGAACAAACTTCTTCATCATGGAGGAAAAATGTGTAGTTGGATTGATCTGAAAGGAGGAATGTCACAGACAGACATTATCAAGACAAACAGGCTTTGTGAAAACTGGGGATTCTGGGAAATCTGAGCTCCATTTGTCATTGACCCTGGTGAAACTGGGTCAACCAGACAGTCAGTTTCAGTTTCAGTGTGGATGGAATACCTAAGGACATAGAGCTGCTCAGAGTTGACCCAAAAGAAAATTTGCAAAATATAAAACAAACCCAAACATTATTTATATGACATTCAAATGTTGGATGTGTTGGTTTATCTGTAGGTGAAAGAGTGTGAATTTATTCAGAATGTTCTGAGGGGGTCATGTGGGGACCATTGGTTGAACTGCCATGGAATGACCCGTCTGTTCTACTGATGTGTCGGTCGCCAATGAAACGGCTCTGAGAGCCGACACTGTGACATGTACGACGGGAGCCGACTCCTGAGTGGGAACCACTCTGTTTGTTTTCCTCTCTCTCTCTCTCTCTCTCTCTCTCTCTCTCTTTTCTCTTCAAGTCACATTTGATTGGTCAGCATGTGTGGCATCGTCTCCTTCTGCGCTGAGCAGAGGGGAGAGGGGCGGAGTTACACACACAGCAGAGGGGAGAGGGGCGGAGTTACCACGCAGCAGAGGGGAGAGGGGTGGAGTTACACACACAGCAGCACATAAACAGGAGGGAGACGATAGAAACAGTGAGAGCAGGAGCACAACACAAACAGACTGGAAAGGTCAAAAAGGAGAGAAAATGAGTGACAACAGGAAACGCAGCAAAATCTGGACCCAAGCTGAGACACTTGGTTTTTCTCAGTGCCAGTCTTCACTGAAGCAGAAAACTGTTATCTGGATGCAGAGTTTTGTCCTTTGTGTTTTACACATTTGAATGTATATTTTGTTGTGATTCTGTAAACTTCTGTGTGTTGTTTGTCTTTAAATTTGTTTCGTAGTAAAAAGCTAAAGTTTCAAATAGTTCCAGTTAGTAAAGGTCATGTGTAAATAGTTCAGCGTTTCTTTTTGCACTTTCTAATGTTTTTATTTTATTTCTCTGTAGAGTGTATGAATAAAGGTGTATTTATTTCATAAACATTTGATATAGTGCATGTTTTTTTACATTAGTAATTTATATTGCACATAACTTTACATTATTGTTGGTAATGAATTAATTTAAACAGCAAAAATCTGAAGAGCCACTTGGGAGCCCAAAGAGCCGGCTCTTTTTAGTGAGCCGAGTCAAAAGAGGCGGTTGTGTAAACAGAGCTGGAATTGGCCTCACTAGTGTGTTCCAGCAGTGCCAGTGTCAGAGCTGCTGACTGGGTCCGTTACTGCCTTCTGTCATAGATCCCATGGGATAAACCAGTGCACATGGGTGTGGTGCTCTCATCAGCCTCAGGTTCGCTCTGGAACTGGTCTGTGTTGGATTTGTGGATCAGGATCAAACACTCCACGTTGTGTTTCCTCTCAACACACCAGTACATGAAGAGTCTGAAGCACCTTTACTGATCCACTTCCTGTTTGTCACAGCAGCTGCTGATTCCAGCTCTGTGATTGGTTCCACAGTCTGTCCATCATCTGCTGTTCCACAATCCACTGACTAGGGATGGAACCATATAAACATTTCATATCACGGTTATTGTGACCAAAATTATCACAGTTATCATTATTATCGCGCTATTGTTGTAATGTGTTCCAAATGTTCACAAACTACTTCTACACACACTGAAATAATGGAACCAAGTTGTATTTAAAAAAAAAACAAAACCAAATAAATCAGACACCCAATGTCCTTTCTGTGTCAGAAACCTTCAAATGTTCCCATGTCAACATCAAACATACAAATGTGCATTAAAGATAGCACCTTATGGCCATAGGAGATATCTGCACCAGGCTGGAAATGAAGAGGATTGGATCAATATTAATGTTATTGTGGATTCTGTTTACCGATCCAATTCCTTCTCAAGTCTCCTCTCCATTCCTGAGTGTTTTTTGGAGTGGGAAAACCAGGAGTTGGACAGGTCTGTCTGCTGGATGAGGATCTGAAGCGGCGGGGCCGGGGAGGCTTTTACAGCAGCGCCGACCCGCTCCGTGCACGCGCTCAAACCGACCGGGTCCGTGCGGGAGTCCGTTGTCCTCAGTCTGTGGAGCTGTGTCCATGCAGGAGCCTTCCAGCAGGTTTTCAGAGGCCAAACATTACAAAACTGCACACGCACGCCTGGAGTGGAGCTGCTGGACCAGGAAACCAAGAGCAGCACCGGGATTTTCAAAGTGCCCTAATCCAACACGCTTATCATCAGAAGTAGAATTTAAAGGCTAATACTAACCTTGGAAATTTTCTCATTCTAGCTGGGACTGGTTCCATACCCTACCACTGACAGAACCTGTTCATTCAACATGTGGGTTCAATGATCCAAATGATCCAAGTATGAGTAGAATCAGTCCAGACTCAGTTCTGCTTCAGTGTTTTTAGATTCAACCATCAAACACAAAACTGAACACTAATCAGTTTCATCAAGTCTGGGTTTTATTTCAGCTGATTCATGAACGATTCCTCCAGTTGGACTGATCCTGCTCAACCTAAATGTGTCAGTTTCAATCTTGTGGTGGTTCATCTGCTGCTGTTCAATCATTGTCATAGATTTGGATTTGAACCTTCATCTGTGTCTCATGTGCTGCTTTGGTATTTAGACGCCGTTTGTCAAAGTCAAAGCACAAACACAGTCAGACAGATTTGGATCCACCTGATCAGCCTCAGTTTCCTGTTTGGTTCCTAATGTGGACATGTTTGGAGTTCTAATCCCAGTCTTGTCCTTTTTTCATGGCTGTCCTTTGTGTTTTTCCTGCAGGCTCCTGTCTGAAAACAACAGCACTTCAACAGGTAAGAAATGCACAAAGGAGGGATGTGAACTGGGCTGAAGCTGAACATCCTGGTTCAGGTGGTTTTCATCTGAACAAACTGGAGCCAATGCAGAGGATTCAGGAAGGATGGGTTTACAGAAGCTCCACTGAGCACGCTCAGCTCCTGTTCCTGACATTTGGACAAGTGTGGCTTTAAAGATCCACAAGTGAAGGAAACACTGACAAACAGGAGCAGACTGAGCCATTCAATTCACTGACTGAATGAATGAGGGATGAACTGAGTCCGTTTGGACACAAAATCTGTCAGTGGGACTGAAAACACTGTTCACACATGGAAACCACATGTGCTCAAGAATCCAGTCCATGTGGTCCACATGGGCTGGGCTGGTTCTGGACTGGACTCTGACTGGTCTGTCTTATTTCTACAGGGGCGGTCCACTTCAGGTTGGTGGGAGGAGCCAGTGGTTGTCATGGTGACCTGGAGATGAAACGACAGGATGGAGACTGGAAACCAGTGGATGGGGATCACTGGTACAGGAAGTTAGGAAACAGAGTCTGTGCAGAACTGGACTGTGGATCTGCAGTTTCAGTGAGACGCAGAGGGACTGGTTCAGTTACAGGATAGTGGTTTATCAGATAGACTGTGATGATCTGAACTGAGGAACTGTTTAATCTGGTTCATATTACCTTTCACCCCTGGAGCTGAGTTGTTCAGGTAAGAGCATGAACACTGAACCCTAACCCTTCCACTGTCACGTGGGCTCCAGACTCGTGGACTCTCAGATCCGGGTCTGTCCAAGACTTCAACTCACATTTAATGTCAACTCACACAAACTGAGCAAAACAATCAATACAATCTGTATTAATATAGTATTTCATACAGCCAAAATGGAGCACAAAGGGATTTACACACACACACACACACACACACACACACGAACACTCAAATACACAAATACATACAAATACACACACAGACACACACAACACACACACAAACACACACACACAAACACACACACACATACACACACACACACACACATACAAACACACACATACACACACACACAACACACACATACACACACACACACACCACACAACACACACATACACACATACAAATACACACACACACACACACACACACACACACACACACACAACACACACACACACACACATACAAACACACACACACACACAACACACATACAAACACACACACATACACACACATACAAACACACACATACACACACAAACACACACACACATACAAACACACACACACACACATACACACACACACATACAAACACACACACACACACATACAAACACAACACAAACACACACATACACACACACACATACAAACCACACATACACACACACACAAACACACACACATACACACACACACACACACACACGAACACTCAAATACACAAACACATACAAATACACACACAGACACACACACACACACACACACACAACACTCAAATACACAAATACATACAAATACACACACAGACACACACAAACACACACACACACAAACACACACCACAAACACAAACACATACAAACACACACACACACATACAAACACACACACACACACACACACACATACAAACATACACACACACAAACACACACACATACAAACACACACACACACACACAAACACACACATACACACACAACACGAACACTCAAATACACAAACACATACAAATACACACACAGACACACACAAACACACACACACACAAACACACAAACACACATACAAACACACACACACACACAACACACACACATACACACACACACACATACAAACACACACACACACACACACACATACAAAACACACACACAAACACACATACAAACACACATACACACACACACACACAACACTCAATACACAAACACATACAAATACACACACAGACACACACAAACACACACACACAAACACACACACAAACACACATACAAACACACACACACACACACGCAAACACACATACAAACACATACACACACACATACACACACACACACATACAAACACACACATACACATACACACACAAACACATACACACACACATACAAACACACACACACACACACATACAAACACACACACAAACACACACATACACACACACACATACAACACACACACACACACATACAAACACACACAAACACACACACAGCCCCCCCCAGGACAGACCCATCACACATATATAACAGAATATAAATCTCCAACAGTAAACAGATCGAACAGAAGCATTAGTTAAAGACAAATTCAAAGGTGGATGTTCAGCCTGGTTTACACGTCTACATTCTCTGTGGCCATCAGGTTCTCCTCGGGTTCTCCTCAGGTTCTCCTCAGGTTCTCCTCAGGTTCCCCTCAGGTTTTCTTCATGTTCTCCTCAGATTTTCTTCAGGTTCCCCTCAGGTTTATCTCAGGTTCTCCTCAGGTTCTCCTCAGGTTCCCCTCAGGTTTTCTTCATGTTCTCCTCAGATTTTCTTCAGGTTCTCCTCAGGTTCCCCTCAGGTTCCTCTCAGGTTCTCCTCAGGTTTCCATTCAGGTTCTCCTCAGGTTCCCCTCAGGTTTTCTTCAGGTTCCCATCAGGTTTTCTTCAGGTTCCCCTCAGGTTCTCCTCAGGTTCTCTTCAGGTTCTCCTCAGGTTCCCTCAGGTTTTCTTCACGTTCTCCCCAGATTTTCATCAAATTCCCCTCAGGTTTATCTCAGGTTCTCCTCAGGTTCTCTTCAGGTTCCCTTCAGGTTTTTCTCAGATCTCCTGAGGTTTTCTTCAGATTCTCCTGAGGTTTTCTTCAGGTTCCCCTGAGGTTCTCCTCAGGTTCCCCTCAGGTTTATCTCAGGTTCTCCTCAGGTTCCTCTCAGGTTCTCCTCAGGTTCCATTCAGGTTCTCCTCAGGTTCTCCTCAGGTTCCCCTCAGGTTCTCCTTAGGTTTTCTTCAGGTTCTCCTCAGGTTTTCTACACGTTCCCCTCGGGTTCTCCTTAGGTTCCACTAAGGTTCTCCTCAGGTTCTCTTCAGGTTCTCTTCAGGTTCTCTTCAGGTTCTCCTCAGGTTCTCCTCAGGTTGTTCCATAGGTCAGGGTCCTAATGCTGTAAATCTGCCTCAGCCTTAGTTTCAGTGTTTCTTATGGAACAGTTCTCAGTCCAGTGCCAGAGGACCTCAGGGTCCACCAGGGTTCAGAAGGTCAAGCCAGTCTCAGAGATAAGAAGGAGCCAGAGCATGAAGACATTTAGAAACCATTCAAAGGACCTTCAAACCAGCCCTGAAACCCAGGGGGAGCCAGTGCAGTGGTTTTAAACCTGTGTAATGTGAGCCCACCTTCTGGTCTTCATCAGCACACGAGCGGCTGAGTTCTGCAGAAGCTGGAGGTGTGAAGTTCTATCTGTAGGAAGAGCAGAAAGCAGAGCATTACTGTAGTCAGTTCTACTGGAGAGAAAAGCAGGCATCAACATCTACGTATGGGCCGGACACAGAACTGGACCCACTCTGGCTATATTCTGGAGATGATCAGAACCTGTTTTTACACGGATCCAAAATGAGGAAGAAAAGTCAAAAGAAAAAACCAATAATATCCACGTCCACAAACAAACAGCTGATGAACATCATGTCACACACACAAGAAACAAACACCACACATATGAATGTGAGTCCACTACAGTCCAGTCATCCACTATAGTCCCAGACCTGGTCTACTCCAGTCCACTACAGTCCAGTCAGATCCACTATATAGTCCCAGACCTGGTCTACTCCAGTCCACTACAGTCCAGTCAGATCCACTATATAGTCCCAGACCCTGGTCTACTCCAGTCCACTACAGTCCAGTCAGATCCACTATATAGTCCAAGCCCCAGACCCTGGTCTACTCTAGTCCACTACAGTCCAGTCAAATCCACTATATAGTCCAAGCCCCAGGCCTGGTCTACTCCAGTCCACTACGGTCCAGTCAAATCCACTATATAGTCCAAGCCCCAGACCCTGGTCTCCTCCAGTCCACTACAGTCCAGTCAAATCCTATATAGTCCAAGCCCCAGACCCTGGTCTACTCCAGTCCACTACAGTCCAGTCAAATCCACATATAGTCCAAGCCCCAGGCCTGGTCTCCTCCAGTCCACTACGGTCCAGTCAAATCCACTATATAGTCCAAGCCCCAGGCCTGGTCTCCTCCAGTCCACTACGGTCCAGTCAAATCCACTATATAGTCCAAGCCCCAGACCCTGGTCTCCTCCAGTCCACTACAGTCCAGTCAGATCCACTATATAGTCCAAGCCCCAGACCCTGGTCTCCTCCAGTCCACTACAGTCCAGTCAGATCCACTATATAGTCCAAGCCCCAGACCCTGGTCTCCTCCAGTCCACTACAGTCCCTTAGAGTCCACTTCAGACTCTAGTCTTATTCCAGTCTTCTTCCATCTGTGTCCCAGACTCGGTCAGACTGGTCCATGGGTCCAGTATGTGTTCAGGCAGACTGGAGGTCCGGTCTAACCAGTCCAGGTCCTGGTCCTCAGTGTGTGAAGGACACTTGGACTTCCTGGTGCCCAGGTGGTCTGTAGGGAGCTGGGCTGTGGGGCTCCTGGGCTCCTCCAGGGGGCGCTCTCTGGAGCAGCGGAGGCTCCTGTGGTGCAGACGTTCACTCTGTGAAGGCCATGAGTCTGCTCTGCTGGACTGTGGAAGCTCAGGGGCACAGACCTGCTCATCTGGAACAGCTGTGGACCTTACCTGCACAGGTGGGCGGAGCTTGACTGACACCAGCTGACATCAGTTCACTCACTTTGAGCTCATTTATCTGTCACTTGTATTGATCAGATCCTGATGATGGTCAGACTGGTGGGAGGAGCCATTCGCTGTAACGGTATAGCTACAGATCAAACATCATGGAGAATGGAGAGATGTGGGATATTCTGACTTCTGGACCCTGAAGGCAGCAGATGTCATGTGTCGTCGACTGGACTGTGGATCTGCGGTTTCTGTGAGAGGATCTGGTTCATCTGGTTCATCTGATCATGTGTGGCCCATCCCCCCCACCTGTCTTCTCTCTACATCTGCACTGACGGACTGTGTGACAACAGATCTATTCTCTCCCTTCACCATGTTCCTCACCTGTTCAGGTAAGTCTACTGATGGTGGTCCTGGTTCTGTCCCAGTTCTTCCATGAGTCCATTCAGGTGTGTTTGATCTGAGCTGGGTCAAACCAGACCCAGTCAGACCAGGTCCACACATTGGACAGTTGGACTGAACCATCAAACACATGCAGCTGAATTCAGTTCCAGTCCATGAACGTGGTCACATGACTCTGCTTTCCAACTTTCCATCCTCCGTCATATTTCCAAATGTTCTGTGGTCAGTGGGGTCCATAAATTCAGATTTTCTGCTGAGAACTGAAAACCTTCTGCAGATGAATGTGAGAACACGTGTGCACAGACATGGTTCTGCACAGGGAACGTGGAAGAACATTAGAACATGCAGCCATTATTATTAGTAGGAGTATTTAGAATTCGGACAGATTTGATCCTTCTAATCATCTGTTGTGGAACCAACCATTATTTATCTGTCATAATTCTGTCAGTCAGTCTGTCCCAGGGCAGCTGTGGATACAGATGGAGTTTACCACCACCAGAGTGGGAATGTGAGAGCCAATGAAGAATGGATCCTCTGTACGCACTTTGAGTATGTGTTCATAGAACAGAGCTGGAGAAATCTAATCCATTATTCTGATTAGAATTGGAGTATTTCTCACTGTGACAGTAGACTGTATAGAACTGGACTGGGTTCTTCCAAATGAACACATGTGTTGTTAACTCTTTCAAACCTGTCGTGTCATCGCTGACACACCCTGTGCATCTGCAGTTTGGATGGATGGAACTGTGTCACCGTTTCAGACGTTGTGCTTTTCAGCTTTTATTGGGTCATTACGCTCATTTCACTCAGACCTGAAACTAGAAGCTGGAAGACCATGGGCACAGATAGCACGGAGGGATGGCGGGGGGCATGTCCCCCCCAGATTTATAGTGACCTGATCCGGTCCCCCCAAATTGCCTCAGTTTACCATTCACCGACTCCAGAAGGTGGAGGCCTGGAGCAGATCCATGCCTGATAGAAAAAGCGAGGAGTTCAATTCTGCACATACCTCAGTTCCAACAGTGCACAGCTGATCCATGAACATCCTGGGTTTGTGCTGGTCTACATGCCTACCACTAATGGTTGCCTTCCGTTGTACTCGTAAACCAGAGTTTGAAGTCTGGAAAAAGCATTGAATCTACAAGCATAAACATTGGGGTTTTGGATTTATTTCAGTAATTGTCTTTTTTTTAATTCCATGTTCATGATGTCCCAGTTTTAACTGGTAGGGCTAAGTTCAGATGTTACGTTTACGAAGCTCCATGTTCCCACTTCACATGTAACTCCAACGCACCATCTGGACTCCAGTGGTGGTGTCCATATCTGCAGAGGCAGAGCAGCTTCAGTGCGTTCCACAGATTGAAAAACCTGGTTGAAATCATCCACGAGGTGAAAAAAGGCTCAATGGCAGGATGTGTGATATTCACCCAGACAAAGTGAACAGAGCAGCAGTATGTTCAGGGAAATGCTCAGAGGACAACATGTTTTTAGGACCCGCTGAGTCTGTTTCAAGGCGCTGTTGTTTGGTTTTATCAATTGTGTTATTATTTGAAAAAAAAGTACACCTGTGCCTACTTACAGAGGGAAATTCCTGCTATTTCATTCAAAGTGTGAATTTCATTCACATTTCATTCCATGTAGGCTAGACCTTCTGTCAGTTTTTCCCTCAGCCACAGCGCTCACAGGGCATTGTTCCACAGATGGTTGGCAGAGGCATTTTCATTCCTCCTTTTTTCTGAACCATGCTGTGCACTGTCACGTCCCATCTGGGTCCACATTGAGTGCAGTCTGAGTCCGTTTGTTCAAGCATGTGAAAATGAGCCTAATGTGAACCCAATGTTAAGAATGCAATGGTAGAGTTGGGCTGGCTCTGGGTATAGGCCACACAGGCAATCAGAATCTGCAAGAAATCTGAATTAAGCCTCAATATGACAAATCTGTATTCCACTGATCCCACTGTGTGGATTCTGTCGTTCACATTTATTTCTTGTTTATTTTCTATTAAGCCATGACACCAACTCCATGATCTGAAACATGCTCAGTATCTAAACAGGTTCAATTAGTTCTCATGTATATTTCTGTCTCTTAGACTTCTTTCTCTTCTACTTCCAGTCCATTTCATTCATTCTTTACCTCTGTATGGACTGTTTTACATACATCTGGGATTCCTTTAGCACATCTACTGCACAAACCAATTCCAGTATTAATTCACAGTCTCAAACATTTGACATTTTGCAAATCAACGTATCAGTGATATTCAATATTTGCAGATGTTCATAATCAGGCTGAAGGTTTTTGATTGAATCAGCTGTTTAAGTCAGTGTATACTCTGTTCTCAGACACATTCTGATGTTTAGAATCGATTACAGAAGGCACGATTGTGAATCACTTCAGTTTTATTTTATTTCCTAATTTTTGTACATAGGTTCTTTGCTTTTTTGTCAGAATCAGTCAAGAGTCTGTGCTGAGAATGAGATTCTTCATCCTGTTGAAATCAGCAAAGGCATAACGTTTAGTGATGACAGAGCAGACATACCAGACAAATAACAGTTGATCAGCTATGAATAGTGTTGATCAGGAATGGGGCAGAAAAGCCAAGATTGTAACTCTATATACACTACACACACACACACACACACACACACACTACACACCACACATATTTACATCTTGGTCCCCCCAGTTGTTAAATCCTATGTGCGCCCCTGCTGCAGAAGAAGCCTTTCAGCAGAATTAGAACATGCAGTAAATTGGAAATGACTAGACTTGTGAACGTTCTAAGTGTTCTGGAAATATGGACAAAAGGACAAAGTCACACATATTTTCTGTCCTTTTTCTAGGTCCTAGATCATAAAAAAGTGCAGGCGGTCCATTTTGGGCTGAGGGTTGAAAGGGTTCAGTTGTCCACCCTCACACTGCCGTCTGTCCAGGGGCTTTTGTGTCTTTAAACATGTGTGTGTGTTGTTGTGGGGTCCACAGACTCTGTCAGACTGGTCCATGGTTCCAGTCTGTGTTCAGGCAGACTGGAGGTCCGCTCCGACCGGTCCTGGTCCTCGGTGTGCGAAGAGGATTTGGACCTGAACGACGCCCAGGTGGTCTGTAGGGAGCTGGGCTGTGGGGCTCCTGGGCTCCTCCAGGGGGGGCTCTATGGAGAGGGGGAGGCTCCAGTCTGGACCAGTGAGCTCCAGTGTGAAGGAAATGAGTCTGTGGTCCTGGACTGTAGGAGGTCCAGCTCAGCTGGGAAGACCTGCTCACCTGGAACAGCTGCAGGACTCACCGTACAGGTACCAAGTGGGCGTGGCTTTCATACAGCAGACTTTTACAGGTACCAAGGGGGCGTGTCTTCATCGACAGTGTGTTTGTGTGACTCATGTCTTTGTGTCTCTGCTCTGATCCAGGTGGGGGTCAGGTGGGTGGGACAGCTGAGCCGCTGTGCTGGTACTGTGGAGATCCAACACCAGGGACAGTGGAGACCAGTAGGAGACTTCTATAAACGCTGGGACCTGAAGTGTGGATCTGCTGTGTGTCAGTATCTGGACTGTGGATCAGCTGTTTCAGTCAACACAACAGATGGTTCTACAGACAGACCTGTGGGTTTGTCTCAGTTCTTGTGTAAGCTGACTCTGGACTGATGGACTGTGTTGGACTAGATGTTCCTTTAATCCCTCCTCTGCTGTGGACGTGGTTGTTTTCAGGTACAAACGGACACAAACTGTGTCTGAACTGAATCTCAGTGACCAGATGGTTCTGACCTCTGCGGTTAAAGTTCCATCGAATGAATCTGTTCATTTCATCAGTTGATTATTTTGTCTCAGTTCATTGTTTTTTGGGGTCAAATGTGTCAATATTGACCTTTGACCTTTGGAACGTCCAGGATCCCAAATGAACGTCTTCATTTGGACCAGATGAGGCTGAAAACACAAACAGATTTCCATTCGTCTCATTTAGGACAAAAGGACCAAATGTTGACATGTGAGACTGTAAAAGCACCACATGTGTGTCCTTTTTTACCCATAATGCCTTTGAAGGTCAGCTGTGCTCTAAATGAGCCATTCCTCCTGTTTTCATTGGTCAGTGTTCATCCCATCCAAACTCCTGTGGATCAGATCCATCTGTGTCTCTGAGGAGGATGGATTCTCTGACTGCTTGTTTGTGCTCATGTGTGCTGCTTGGTCCAATCATGTCTCTGTGTGTGGACAGATCTGCTGCCTCAGCCCAACATCTCCCTGTCTGACGGGGTCTTTGAGGGTCTACCGGCAGGGGTTCCGGGTTGCTGGTGTTCTCCGACTTCACCGTCACCTGCTCCGTCCGACCGCAGTACCCAGGAGGCTCCTTCCGGCTGATCTCCGACACCGAGAAGCCCCTGAACCTCACCCTGCGGCCGTCGATCACTCCGCCCGCTTCCTGTTGTCCTCCATGGGCTACGCCCACCGAGGGAACTACACATGTGTTTATCACGTGGACGTTTATAACCGCAGCTTCACGTCGTCTCAGAGCCCCGCCCTCTATCTGACTGTGGGAGGTAACGTCAGGACAAACACACAAAAAACCACCCACAATGCATTTGGGTCAAATCTGATTTGTTTGTGTTGGTTCAGATTCACATTAAATGTGACTTCTGTCAGTTTGGAGTCTGAACTGAATGTGACCCTGAAGTGACCACATGGACTAAAGAGGTCCTGAAGTGACCCACATGGACTAAAGAGGTCCTGAAGTGACCCACATGCACTAAAGAGGTCCTGAAGTGACCCACATGCACTAAAGAGGTCCTGAAGTGACCCACATGCACTAAAGAGGTCCTGAAGTGACCCACATGCACTAAAAAGGTCCTAAGTGACCCACATGCACTAAAGAGGTCCTGAAGTGACCCAGATGCACTAAAGAGGTCCTGAAGTGACCCACATGGACTAAAGAGGTCCTGACAGAATACCAGACCACGCAGACACACACTGTGTTCACAGAAGGACATATGGTTTTCCTCCGCTCCGACCAACAACTGCGACGTTTGTCGCATTTCAATGACGGAAAGGTCGGATAAATGCGACCTGGACATTCAGACTGAAGTCACTTTGGAAAATATCAGATCTAAGTCCATCAGTGGTCTGGGTCAGATTTAGGACCACATATGACAGTGGTCTGGGTCAGATGTAGGACCACATATGACAGTGGTCTGGCTCAGATGTAGGACCACATATGACAGTGGTCTGGCTCAGATGTAGGACCACATATGACAGTGGTCTGGCTCAGATGTAGGACCACATATGACAGTGGTGTGGCTCAGATGTAGGACCACATATGACAGTGGTGTGGCTCAGATGTAGGACCACATATGACAGTGGTGTGGCTCAGATGTAGGACCACATATGACAGTGGTCTGGCTCAGATGTAGGACCACATATGACAGTGGTCTGGCTCAGATTTAGGACCACATATGACAGTGGTGTGGCTCAGATGTAGGACCACATATGACAGTGGTGTGGCTCAGATCAGTGCTGTTCAGACTGTGTGTACCAGATCAGATCCAGGTCACATATGGACACATTTCCCTTCAGTCTCAGTCAGACTCAGAATCCCACTGAGCTCAGCACAAACATCCTCATGATGTAAATCTGTCCCATTGGTACAGGTTTACTTCAGACTGAATACCTGGTCTACAATTAGGACCCGCCCCCAAAGGGGAGGCCAGGGCTGTTGTTTTTGGTTCCGTTGTTTGTTTACAGTTTCGCAGTAAAACTATTGGCTGAATTCAGACCTAATGTGGTTTAGAGATTAGCACTGATCCAGACAGGTGTGAGGATATTTGGGGAAAAGTAGGTCAAAGTTCACATTTTTATGATTTTTTTAATATCTTTTTTTTTCCATTTCCTTATAATGGGCGGAGTTTAAAATGTCAATAAAAACATCAGTTTTGTTTCAGTTTACTTCAAACTCTGCACAAATCCAGAGGTAGTTGTTCTCCATCACTCTGACATAAAGCTCAGACAGACCTATGGATTTTTTCACATTTTGGCTGAATTCTTTTCATTTTTTTGCCTCCATTTTCCTGCCATTTGTGGTACTCCGCTGTTCTAAAGGATCGGGAAATCAGTCGAATTAAAAAAAAAAAAAATATCCATCAAAAATGTGTCATTTCTAAGAAACTTATTCTGAAAAAACAAATGAACTTTGCCGTTGAGGAAGTGATTAAAGGTGTTGTGGGTTCAAATGTTGAGCCTCGAGTCTGTGACCATGAAATAATATCAAGGAAATAATCTGAAAACAGAGCAAAGTCCTGAAAACATACTGTGCATTTATTTATTCAACTGCATGAACATTATCACCACCCAGGGTGGAGAATAAGAGCCAATAGGAGCGAGGGGGCGGGGTTTGTGGTGCATGGGTTAGAAATGATCCTCCTCAGATTAAATGTGTTCAATGTTCTAGATTTGAATCAGATGAACTGTTCCACTAATGACCACAGTGTTGGTTTATTTATCCAACAGATGTGGAAATGTTCCACTGGTAGAACCTGTCCAGTCCATTTAGAAACAGATGTGGAAATGTTCCACTGGTAGAACCTGTCCAGTCCATTTAGAAACAGATGTGTAAATGTTCCACTGGTAGAACCCGTCCAGTCCATTTAGAAACAGATGTGTAAATGTTCCACTGGTAGAACCCGTCCAGTCCATTTAGAAACAGATGTGTAGATGTTCCACTGGTAGAACCTGTCCAGTCCATTTAGAAACAGATGTGTAAATGTTCCACTGGTAGAACCCGTCCAGTCCATTTAGAAACAGATGTGTAAATGTTCCACTGGTAGAACCCGTCCAGTCCATTTAGAAACAGATGTGTAAATGTTCCACTGGTAGAACCCGTCCAGTCCATTTAGAAACAGATGTATAAATGTTCCACTGGTAGAACCCGTCCAGTCCATTTAGAAACAGATGTAAAATGTTCCACTGGTAGAACCGTCCAGTCCATTTAGAAACAGATGTATAAATGTTCCACTGGTAGAACCCGTCCAGTCCATTTAGAAACAGATGTGGAAATGTTCCACTGGTAGAACCTGTCCAGTCCATTTAGAAACAGATGTGGAAATGTTCCACTGGTAGAACCTGTCCAGTCCATTTAGAAACACATGTGTAAATGTTCCACTGGTAGAACCTGTCCAGTCCATTTAGAAACACATGTGTAAATGTTCCACTGGTAGAACCTGTCCAGTCCATTTAGAACAGATGTGTAAATGTTCCACTGGTAGAACCTGTCCAGTCCATTTAGAAACAGATGTGTAAATGTTCCACTGGTAGAACCTGTCTATCCATTTAGAAAACAGATGTGTAGATGTTCCACTGGTAGAACCTGTCCAGTCCATTTAGAAATAGATGTGTTAATGTTCCAACTGTAGAACTGTCCAGTCCGTTTAGAAACAGATGTGTAAATGTTCCACTGGTAGACACCTGTCCATCCATTTAGAAACAGATGTGTAGATGTTCCACTGGTAGAACTGTCCAGTCCCTTTAGAACAGATGTGTAAATGTTCCCTGGTAGAACCTGTCCCAGTCCATTTAGAAACAGGATGTGTAAATGTTCCACTGGTATAACCCATCCAGTCCATTTAGAAACAGATGTGTAAATGTTCCACTGGTAGAACCCGTCCAGTCCATTTAGAAACAGATGTGTAAATGTTCCACTGGTAGAACCCGTCCAGTCCATTTATAAACAATGTGTAAATTTCCACTGGTAGAACCTGTCCAGTCCATTTAGAAACAGATGTATAAATGTTCCACTGGTAGAACCTGTCCAGTCCATTTAGAAACAGATGTGTAAATGTTCCACTGGTAGAACCCGTCCAGTCCATTTAGAAAACAGATGTTGTAAATGTTCCACTGTAGACCCCGTCCAGTCCATTTATAAACAGATGTGTAGATGTTCCACTGGTAGAAACCTGTCCAGTCACTTTATAAACAGATGTGTTAATGTTCCACTGGTAGAACCTGTCCAGTCCATTTAGAAACAGATGTGTAAATGTTCCACTGGTAGAACCTGTCCAGTCCGTTTATAAACAGATGTGTAAATGTCCACTGGTAGAACCTGTCCAGTCCATTTAGAAACAGATGTGTTAATGTTCCACTGGTAGAACCTGTCCAGTCCATTTAGAAAACAGATGTGTAGATGTTCCACTGGTAGAACCCGTCCAGTCCGTTTAGAAACAGATGTGTAAATGTTCCGCTGGTAGAACCTGTCCAGTCCATTTATAAACAGATGTGTAAATGTTCCACTGGTAGAACCCGTCCAGTCCATTTATAACAGATGTGTAAATGTTCCACTGGTAGAACCCGTCCAAGGCCATTTATAAACAGATGTGTAAATGTTCCACTGGTAGAACCCGTCCAGTCCATTTAGAAACAGATGTGTAAATGTTCCACTGGTAGAACCTGTCCAGTCCATTTCTAAACAGATGTGTAGATGTTCCACTGGTAGAACCTGTCCAGTCCATTCATAAACAGATGTGTAAATGTTCCACTGGTAGAACCCGTCCAGTCCATTTAGAAACAGATGTGTAAATGGTCCACGGTAGAACCTGCTCCAGTCCATTTCTAAACAGAGTGTAGATGTTCCACTGGTAGAACCTGTCCAGTCCATTTAGAAACAGATGTGTAAATGTTCCACTGGTAGAACCTGTCTAGTCCATTTATAAACAGATGTGTAAATGTTCCACTGGTAGAACCTGTCCAGTCCATTTAGAAACAGATGTATAATGTTCCACTGGTAGAACTGTCCAGTCCATTTAGAACAGATGTGTAAATGTTCACTGGTAGAACCCGTTCCAGTCCCATTTAGAAACCGATGTGTAAATGTTCCACTGGTAGACCCCGTCCAGTCCATTTATAAACAGATGTGTAGATGTTCACTGGTAGAACCTGTCCAGTCCCTTTATAAACAGAATGTGTTAATGTTCCACTGGTAGAACCTGTCCAGTCCATTTAGAAACAGATGTGTAAATGTTCCACTGGTAGAACCTGTCCAGTCCGTTTATAAACAGATGTGTAAATGTTCCACTGGTAGAACCTGTCCAGTCCATTTAGAAACGATGTGTAAATGTTCCACTGGTAGAACCTGTCTAGTCCATTAGAAACAGATGTGTTAATGTTCCACTGGTAGAACCTGTCAGTCCATTAGAAAACAGATGTGTAAATGTTCCACTGGTAGAACTGTCCAGTCATTTAGAAACAGATGTGTAGATGTTCCACTGGTAGAACCGTCCAGTCCATTTATAAACAGATGTGTAAATGTTCCACTGGTAGAACCCGTCCAGTCCATTTATAAACAGATGTGTAAATGTTCCACTGGTAGAACCCGTCCAGTCCGTTTATAAACAGATGTGTAAAGTTCCACTGGTAGAACCGTCCAGTCCATTTAGAAACAGATGTGTAAATGTTCCCACTGGTAGAACCTGTCCAGTCCATTTCTAAACAGATGTGTAGATGTTCCACTGGTAGAACCTGTCCAGTCCATTTATAAACAGATGTGTAAATGTTCCACTGGTAGAACCGGTCCAGTCCATTTAGAAACAGATGTGTAAATGTTCCACTGGTAGAACCTGTCCAGTCCATTTCTAAACAGATGTGTAGATGTTCCACTGGTAGAACCTGTCCAGTCCATTAGAAACAGAGTGTAGATGTTTCCACTGGTAGAACCTGTCCAGTCCATTTAGAAACCGATGTGTAAATGTTCCACTGGTAGAACCTGTCCAGGTCCGTTTATAAACAGATGTGTAAATGTTCCACTGGTAGAACCTGTCCAGTCCATTTCTAAACAGATGTGTAGATGTTCCACTGGTAGAACCTGTCCAGTCCATTATAAACAGATGTGTAGATGTTCACTGGTAGAACCTGTCCAGTCCATTTATAAAACAGATATGTAGATGTTCCACTGGTAGAACCTGTCCAGTCCATTATAAACAGATGTGTAAATGTCCAACTGGTGATAACCTGTCCAGTCCGTTTATAAACAGATGTGTAAATGTTTCCGCTGGTAGAACCTGTCCAGTCCATTTATAAACAGATGTGTAAATGTTCCTCTGGTAGAACCAGTCCAGTCCATTTATAAACAGATGTGTAAATGTTCCACTGGTAGAACCCGTCCAGTCCATTTATAAACAGATGTGTAAATGTTCCACTGGTAGAACCCGTCCAGTCCGTTTATAAACAGATGTGTAAATGTTCCACTGGTAGAACCCGTCCAGTCCATTTAGAAACAGATGTGTAAATGTTCCACTGGGTAGAACCTGTCCAGTCCATTTCTAAACAGATGTGTAGATGTTCCACTGTAGAACCTGTCCAGTCCATTTAGAAACAGATGTGTAAATGTTCACTGGTAGAACCTGTCCAGTCCATTTTAGAAACAGATGGTGAAATGTTCCACTGGTAGAACCTGTCGCAGTCCATTTCTAAACAGATGTGTAGATGTTCCACTGGTAGAAACCTGTCCAGTCCATTTAGAAACAGATGTGTAGATGTTCCACTGGTAGAACCTGTCCAGTCCATTTAGAACAGATGTGTAAATGTTCCACTGGTAGAACCTGTCCAGTCCCGTTTATAAACAGATGTGTAAATGTTCCACTGGTAGAACCCGTCCAGGTCCATTTAGAAACAGATGTGTAATGTTCCACTGGTAGAACCTGTCCAGTCCATTTCTAAACAGATGTGTAGATGTTCCACTGGTAGAACCTGTCCAGTCCATTTAGAAACAGATGTGTAGATGTTCCACTGGTAGAACCTGTCCAGTCCATTTCTAAACAGATGTGTAGATGTTCCACTGGTAGAACCTGTCCAGTCCCTTTCTAACAGATGTGTAGATGTTCCACTGGTAGAACCTGTCCAGTCCATTTCTAAACAGATGTGTAGATGTTCCAACTGGTAGAACCTGTCCAGTCCATTTCTAAACAGATGTGTAGATGTTCCACTGGTAGAACCTGTCCAGTCCATTTATAAACAGATGTGTAAATGTTCCACTGGTAGAACCCGTCCAGTCCATTTAGAAACAGATGTGTAAATGTTCCACTGGTAGAACCTGTCCAGTCCATTTCTAAACAGATGTGTAGATGTTCACTGGTAGAACCTGTCCAGTCCATTTAGAAACAGATGTGTAAATGTTCCACTGGTAGAACCTGTTCTAGTCCATTTATAACAGATGTGTAAATGTTCCACTGGTAGAACCTGTCCAGTCCATTTAGAAACAGATGTATAAATGTTCCACTGGTAGAACCTGTCCAGTCCATTTAGAAACAGATTGTGTAAATGTTCCACTGGTAGAACCCGTCCAGTCCATTTAGAAACAGATGTGTAAATGTTCCACTGGTAGAACCCGTCCAGTCCATTTATAAACAGATGTGTAGATGTTTCCACTGGTAGAACCTGTCCAGGTCCTTTATAAACGATGTGTTAATGTTCCACTGGTAGAACCTGTCCAGTCCATTTAGAAACAGATGTGTAAATGTTCCACTGGTAGAACCTGTCCAGTCCGTTTATAAACAGATGTGTAAATGTTCCACTGGTAGAACCTGTCCAGTCCATTTAGAAACAGATGTGTAAATGTTCCACTGGTAGAACCTGTCTAGTCCATTTAGAAACAGATGTGTTAATGTTCACTGGTAGAACCTGTCCAGTCCATTTAGAAACAGATGTGTAAATGTTCCACTGGTAGAACCTGTCCCAGTCCCATTTAGAAACAGATGTGTAGATGTTCCACTGGTAGACCCGTCCAGTCCATTTATAAACAGATGTGTAAATGTTCCACTGGTAGAACCCGTCCAGTCCATTTATAAACAGATGTGTAAATGTTCCACTGGTAGAACCCGTCCAGTCCGTTTTATAAACAGATGTGTAAATGTTCCACTGGTAGAACCCGTCCAGTCCATTTAGAAAACAGATGTGTAAATGTTCCACTGGTAGAACCTGTCCCAGTCCATTTCTAAACAGATGTGTAGATGTTCCACTGGTAGAACCTGTCCAGTCCATTTATAACAGATGTGTAAATGTTCCACTGGTAGAACCTGTCCAGTCCATTTAGAAACAGATGTGTAAATGTTCCACTGGTAGAACCTGTCCAGTCCATTTCTAAACAGATGTGTAGATGTTCCACTGGTAGAACCTGTCCAGTCCATTTAGAAACAGATGTGTAGATGTTCCACTGGTAGAACCTGTCAGTCCATTTAAGAAACAGATGTGTAAATGTTCCACTGTAGAACCTGTCCAGTCCGTTTATAAACAGATGTGTAAATGTTCCACTGGTAGAACCTGTCCAGTCCATTTCTAAACAGATGTGTAGATGTTCCACTGGTAGAACCTGTCCAGTCCATTTATAAACAGATGTGTAGATGTTCCACTGGTAGAACCTGTCCAGTCCATTTATAAACAGATATGTAGATGTTCCACTGGTAGAACCTGTCCAGTCCATTTATAAACAGATGTGTAAATGTTCCACTGGTAGAACCTGTCCAGTCCGTTTATAAACAGATGTGTAAATGTTCCGCTGGTAGAACCTGTCCAGTCCATTTATAAACAGATGTGTAAATGTTCCTCTGGTAGAACCCGTCCAGTCCATTTATAAACAGATGTGTAAATGTTCCACTGGTAGAACCCGTCCAGTCCATTTATAACAGATGTGTAAATGTTCCACTGGTAGAACCCGTCCAGTCCGTTTATAAACAGATGTGTAAATGTTCCACTGGTAGAACCCGTCCAGTCCATTTAGAAACAGATGTGTAAATGTTCCACTGGTAGAAACCTGTCCAGTCCATTTCTAAACAGATGTGTAGATGTTCCACTGGTAGAACCTGTCCAGTCCATTTATAAACAGATGTGTAAATGTTCCACTGGTAGAACCTGTCCAGTCCATTTAGAAACAGATGTGTAAATGTTCCACTGGTAGAACCTGTCCAGTCCATTTCTAAACAGATGTGTAGATGTTCCACTGGTAGAACCTGTCCAGTCCATTTAGAAACAGATGTGTAGATGTTCCACTGGTAGAACCTGTCCAGTCCATTTAGAAACAGATGTGTAAATGTTCCACTGGTAGAACCTGTCCAGTCCGTTTATAAACAGATGTGTAAATGTTCCACTGGTAGAACCCGTCCAGTCCATTTAGAAACAGATGTGTAAATGTTCCACTGGTAGAACCTGTCCAGTCCATTTCTAAACAGATGTGTAGATGTTCCACTGGTAGAACCTGTCCAGTCCATTTAGAAACAGATGTGTAGATGTTCCACTGGTAGAACCTGTCCAGTCCATTTAGAAACAGATGTGTAGATGTTCCACTGGTAGAACCTGTCCAGTCCATTTCTAAACAGATGTGTAGATGTTCCACTGGTAGAACCTGTCCAGTCCCTTTCTAAACAGATGTGTAGATGTTCCACTGGTAGAACCTGTCCAGTCCATTTCTAAACAGATGTGTAGATGTTCCACTGGTAGAACCTGTCCAGTCCATTTCTAAACAGATGTGTAGATGTTCCACTGGTAGAACCTGTCCAGTCCAGTGTGTTGTCATGTGCAGACAGTGTTTCCAGTCGATGTGACACTAATATTCATCTGGACTTAAATCCATTCTCTGCTTAATTTTCCAGTTTTCCATTTGGAGCCCAGACCTGATGCTTGTTGTTGTTGTTGTTGTTGTTGTTGTTGTTGTGTTTCAGACTTGGTGACAAATCTGATCATCAGGGTGGTTGTGGTCCACTTCCTCCTGATCACAGGGACCATCTGCCTCTTCTTCTCCTGTCGGGTCAGTTCACAGCTTTATTCAACACTAACACACTTCAACACTGACATGGGACGCTTCTGCCAAACTGGGTTTACCTCCAACATCTGACACATGTTTGTGCAGGTTTACCAGACTCATGGTGTGGACCAGACCACCACAGAAGAACCACTGAGAACGGAAGAACGGCTGAGAGCATAAGAACGGACCTGAACCCATAACGGAAGAACTTAGTATCTTATTGTCCTGGTAAAAAAATTCTTTGCAAATGTAATAACTGAGGTAATAACGAAAACTATATGAATAAAACTGTATTTAAGTTTGATTTAGTAGAGAAAACTGGGATCACATCACAGGGGGGGATTTTTTTTTTTTTTACCAGGCCAATAGTTTACTGTTCTCGGTGGTTCTTCTGTTCTCGGTGGTTCTTCCGTTCTCGGTGGTTCTTCTGTTCTCAGTGGTTCTTCCGTTCTCGGTGGTTCTTCTGTTCTCTGTGGTTCTTCCGTTCTCGGTGGTTCTTCTGTTCTCAGTGGTTCTTCCGTTCTCTGTGGTTCTTCTGTTCTCTGTGGTTCTTCCGTTCTCGGTGGTTCTTCTGTTCTCAGTGGTTCTTCCGTTCTCGGTGGTTCTTCCGTTCTCTGTGGTTCTTCCGTTCTCGGTGGTTCTTCTGTTCTCAGTGGTTCTTCCGTTCTCGGTGGTTCTTCTGTTCTCAGTGGTTCTTCCGTTCTCGGTGGTTCTTCCGTTCTCTGTGGTTCTTCCGTTCTCTGTGGTTCTTCTGTTCTCTGTGGTTCTTCCGTTCTCGGTGGTTCTTCTGTTCTCAGTGGTTCTTCCGTTCTCGGTGGTTCTTCTGTTCTCAGTGGTTCTTCCGTTCTCGGTGGTTCTTCCGTTCTCCGGTGGTTCTTCCGTTCTCGGTGGTTCTTCCGTTCTCAGTGTTCTTCCGTTCTCAGTGGTTCTTCCGTTCTCTGTGGTTCTTCTGTTCTCAGTGGTTCTTCCGTTCTCGGTGGTTCTTCTGTTCTCTGTGGTTCTTCCGTTCTCGGTGGTTCTTCTGTTCTCAGTCAGATAACTTTCAGATCCGTCCCATGTCAGCAGGATTTTCCTGATCAGCTGATTGGATTCACTGATTGAATGGACTGAACATGAGTGACAGCAGCACATGATGATCACATGTTTGTTCCAGGCCAGTGGGGGGCGGAGCCGACTGAAGGCACGCAACACACCATGAGAGACACCGACACAGTCTACGAACACAGTCTACGACACAGTCTACGACCACAGTCTACGAACACAGTCTACGGACACAGTCTACGGACCACAGTCTACGACACAGTCTACGACCACAGTCTACGACCACAGTCTACGACCACAGTCTACGAACACAGTCTACGAACACAGACTACGACCACAGTCTACGAACACAGTCTACGAACACAGTCTACGAACACAGTCTACGTACACAGTCTATGAACACAGTCTACAGACACAGTCTACGAACACAGTCTATGAACAGTCTACGAACACAGTCTACGAACACAGTCTACGAACACAGTCTACGTCCACAGTCTACGAAACACAGTCTACGAACAGTCTACGACCACAGTCTACGAACACAGTCTACGAACACAGTCTACGAACACAGTCTACGAACACAGTCTACGAACACAGTCTACGAACACAGTCTACGAACACAGTCTACGAACACAGTCTACGACTACGAACACAGTCTACGACCACAGTCTACGTCCACAGTCTACGACCACAGTCTACGACCACAGTCTACGAACACAGTCTACGAACACAGTCTACGACCACAGTCTACGAACACAGTCTACGAACACAGTCTACGAACACAGTCTACGGACACAGTCTACGAACACGTCCTCGTCCATCCTGCAGAATAGTTGTGTGTGTTGTTTGTGTCCCAGTCCCAGTTCTGTTCCTGGAGTCCTGGTCCGGTCTGAATGTTCAGTGTGTTTGTGTTTCAGTGGTTCCTGGTTCTTCTTGGACTTGGACTCGGACCTGTTCAGTCCTGGGTTAGGGTTGGGGTTCTTGGACTCGGACCTGTTCAGTCCTGGGTTAGGGTTGGGGTTCTTGGACTTGGTCTCGGACCTGTTCAGTCCTGGGTTAGGGTTGGGGTTCTCGGACTTGGACTGGGACCTGTTCAGTCCTGGGTTAGTGTTGGGGTTCTTGGACTTGGACTCAGACCTGTTCAGTCCTGGGTTAGGGTTGGGGTTCTCGGA
This sequence comes from Sphaeramia orbicularis, assembly GCF_902148855.1. Taxonomy (NCBI): domain Eukaryota; kingdom Metazoa; phylum Chordata; class Actinopteri; order Kurtiformes; family Apogonidae; genus Sphaeramia; species Sphaeramia orbicularis. Next base: position 51,512,439 of record NC_043975.1, read on the forward strand.
CTTGGACTCGGACCTGTTCAGTCCTGGGTTAGTGTTGGGGTTCTTGGACTTGGACTCAGACCTGTTCAGTCCTGGGTTAGGGTTGGTGTTCTTGGACTCAGACCTGTTCAGTCCTGGGTTAGGGTGGGGTTCTTGGACTTGGACTGGGACCTGTTCAGTCCTGGGTTAGGGTTGGGGTTCTTGGACTTGGACTGGGACCTGTTCAGTCCTGGGTTAGGGTTGGGGTTCTTCAGGTTCCCTTTTGTCTCTGTTCATATCTGAGGTATTTTTTTGGACTTCTTGTATGATTTGGTTTTGTCGCTGCCTCACTGTGCTTTTGTTTTCATGTGAAGCAGATTGAATGTGAGCTGCAGACAGATATGTGAGTTTTGGATGGACACATTTACAACATGTGTCTGTGATTCAATTCCCTTTAAGACTTTTTAGGGATGGAACCAGATGAACATTTCAGATCACAGTTATTGGGACTAAAATTATCACAGTTCTCATTATTATCGCAGTATTGTTGAAATTGTGCTGAAATGTTCAAAAAGTATGAATACACACAGTGAAAGAATTGAACCAAG
>NC_043975.1:51515504-51523004 GCF_902148855.1 Sphaeramia orbicularis
CATTTTATTGTTTTTTTTTTTTTTTTTTTTTTTTTTTTTTTTACAGTATTAAACTGTAAATTAAAAGTTTAATTTCATGAATAGAACACAAATGTTCGTGAAATTAAGATACATTTGTAAATGTATTTGAACTGTATTTTTCTGTGAAACTGAAATTTTCTGGTTCTTCACAGTTCCAGTTTTTTCCTGTTCTTTTCCATTTGACATGTAAAATCACAGTCTGTTTTTGTCATTTCATTGATATTTTCCTGTATCTGAAAAATACAGGAAAAATCTGTCAAATAAACAGTGAAAATTCTGTTAAATTACAGATTTTTTTTTTTGTTTTTGTTTTTACAGTGCATCTCACCTGTCAGTGATCAGACTATTACAGTTCATGAGTACGGTTATGGTTCTGGATGTTTGCATCGACTCCTTTATGGATTCTCCTCCACTTGAAGTTTGATAAACTCTTGAAAACCCTCTTGGATGTTGGTGAAAAATGCACTGTGACAAAACTGAAAATAGACCTGTTGGCTTTTCAGAGACATGGAGTTCTCAAAGAACAGCAACACTTACAAAAATAGTGTGATGATCTTAGAGAATGTATGATGTATTTCTGTAGATTAATCTACCAACAGTTTAACACAGGTGTCAAACATGCGGTCCGGGGGCCAAACGCGTCCCACCAAAGGGTCCAGTTCGGCCCCTGGGATGTTTTTGCCAAGTGCAAAAATTCCAGTCTTGAATTGAATTAAGAAAAAAAAAATTAGCTTGAATTAAGGAAAAAATCTTGAATTAAACCAAAAAAAAAAAAAAATCTTCAATTAAGTAAAAAAAAGTTCAATTAAGCCAAAAAAAATCTCAAATTTAGCAAAAAAAATCTTGAATTAAGCAAAAAAAAAAAAAAATCTTCAATTAAGGGTCCAATCTGGCCCATGGGATAAATTACTGAAACACAAAAATTACACTGAAGAAATGAACGATCAAGGATGTCAAAATAATTGTAGTTCAATTCCATCTAAAGTGGGTCAGACCAGTAAAATACTAACATAATAAACTATAAATAATGAAAACCACAAATTTTTCTCTTTGTTTTAGTGTAAAAAAAAAGTGAAATTACACAAAAATGTTAAAATTTACAGATTAGCCTTTTACAAAAAATGTGAAAAACCTGAACAAACATGAACAACCTGAAATGTCGTCAGAGAATTCAGTGTAATTGTACCAATATTCTGTCTGTTATGAAATGTTTTGTGTGTTTGTAGATCCACTGGGATCTGTACGTTATAATGAACATGGAAAAATGAGAGGCTGAGGCCAAATAATGGCATAAATTGTTAAAAATTGCACTTTTTTTCTTAATAAATTTCATTTTTGTCATGGTTCATGTTTTTCCATATTTTTTTAAAAGATAGTTTGTAGATGTAAAAATTTTGATAGTATAATTTTACTTTGTTCACTCTAAAACATAGAAATTACACATACAAATTTTGGAACTGATATTATTTATGAATTATTATGTTATTATTTTAATGATCTGACCCACTGCAGGTCATATTGGGCTGTATGTGGCCCCTGAACGAACCTGAGTTTGACCCCCCCCCCCAGGTTAAAACGTTCAGATGAGCTCAATCTGAAACATGTCCAACAGTAAAATGTAACGTACAGTTGAACGCATCAGGAAAATAAATCCCAAACATCTGATAAAATAGTAACAACTGCACCATGAACACACTGACTTTTTTATATTAAGTCTGTTTTCCGCATGAAATGTCATGTACCTGCTTTGACAGAAGGTTTCATTCATGAGCTGTTTTGACTTCAGCACATGACCTTCATGGACGCTGGCTGTTTGTTTTATCGCAAATGTTTCAGGTGTTTTGGATCCACATGTGAGCAGATGTTTCAGGTGTTTTGGATCCACATGTGAGCAGATGTTTCAGGTGTTTTGGATCCACATGTGAGCAGATGTTTCAGGTGTTTTGGATCCACATGTGAGCAGATGTTTCAGGTGTTTTGGATCCACATGTGCGCAGATGTTTCAGGTGTTTTGGATCCACATGTGAGCAGATGTTTCAGGTGTTTTGGATCCACATTTGAGCAGATGTTCCAGGTGTTTTGGATCCACATGTGAGCAGATGTTCCAGGTGTTTTGGATCCACATGTGAGCAGATGTTCCAGGTGTTTTGGATCCACATGTGCGTAGATGTTTCAGGTGTTTTGGATCCACATGTGAGCAGATGTTCCAGGTGTTTTGGATCCACATGTGAGCAGATGTTTCAGGTGTTTTGGATCCACATGTGAGCAGATGTTCCAGGTGTTTTGGATCCACATGTGAGCAGATGTTTCAGGTGTTTTGGATCCACTGTGAGCAGATGTTTCAGGTGTTTTGGATCCACATGTGAGCAGATGTTCCAGGTGTTTTGGATCCACATGTGAGCAGATGTTTCAGGTGTTTTGGATCCACATGTGAGCAGATGTTCCAGGTGTTTTGGATCCACATGTGAGCAGATGTTTCAGGTGTTTTGGATCCACGTGAGCAGATGTTCCAGGTGTTTTGGATCCACATGTGAGCAGATGTTTCAGGTGTTTTGGATCCACATGTGAGCAGATGTTCCAGGTGTTTTGGATCCACGTGAGCAGATGTTTCAGGTGTTTTGGATCCACATGTGAGCAGATGTTTCAGGTGTTTTGGATCCACATGTGAGCAGATGTTTCAGGTGTTTTGGATCCACGTGAGCAGATGTTTCAGGTGTTTTGGATCCACATGTGAGCAGATGTTCCAGGTGTTTTGGATCCACATGTGAGCAGATGTTTCAGGTGTTTTGGATCCACATGTGAGCAGATGTTCCAGGTGTTTTGGATCCACATGTGAGCAGATGTTTCAGGTGTTTTGGATCCACGTGAGCAGATGTTCCAGGTGTTTTGGATCCACATGTGAGCAGATGTTTCAGGTGTTTTGGATCCACGTGAGCAGATGTTCCAGGTGTTTTGGATCCACATGTGAGCAGATGTTTCAGGTGTTTTGGATCCACATGTGAGCAGATGTTTCAGGTGTTTTGGATCCACATGTGAGCAGATGTTCCAGGTGTTTTGGATCCACATGTGAGCAGATGTTCCAGGTGTTTTGGATCCACATGTGAGCAGATGTTTCAGGTGTTTTGGATCCACATGTGAGCAGATGTTTCAGGTGTTTTGGATCCACATTTGAGCAGATGTTCCAGGTGTTTTGGATCCACATGTGAGCAGATGTTTCAGGTGTTTTGGATCCACATGTGAGCAGATGTTTCAGCTGTTTTGGATCCACATGTGCGCAGATGTTTCAGATGTTTTGGATCCACATGTGCGTAGATGTTTCAGTTGTTTTGGATCCACATGTGAGCAGATGTTTCAGGTGTTTTGGATCCACATGTGAGCAGATGTTCCAGGTGTTTTGGATCCACATGTGAGCAGATGTTTCAGGTGTTTTGGATCCACATGTGAGCAGATGTTTCAGGTGTTTTGGATCCACATGTGAGCAGATGTTCCAGGTGTTTTGGATCCACATGTGAGCAGATGTTTCAGGTGTTTTGGATCCACATGTGAGCAGATGTTCCAGGTGTTTTGGATCCACATGTGAGCAGATGTTTCAGGTGTTTTGGATCCACATGTGCGTAGATGTTTCAGGTGTTTTGGATCCACATGTGAGCAGATGTTCCAGGTGTTTTGGATCCACATGTGAGCAGATGTTCCAGGTGTTTTGGATCCACATGTGAGCAGATGTTCCAGGTGTTTTGGATCCACATGTGAGCAGATGTTTCAGGTGTTTTGGATCCACATGTGAGCAGATGTTTCAGGTGTTTTGGATCCACATGTGAGCAGATGTTTCAGGTGTTTTGGATCCACATGTGAGCAGATGTTTCAGGTGTTTTGGATCCACATGTGAGCAGATGTTCCAGGTGTTTTGGATCCACATGTGAGCAGATGTTCCAGGTGTTTTGGATCCACGTGAGCAGATGTTTCAGGTGTTTTGGATCCACATGTGAGCAGATGTTTCAGGTGTTTTGGATCCACATGTGAGCAGATGTTTCAGGTGTTTTGGATCCACATGTGCGCAGATGTTTCAGGTGTTTTGGATCCACATGTGAGCAGATGTTTCAGGTGTTTTGGATCCACATGTGAGCAGATGTTTCAGCTGTTTTGGATCCACATGTGAGCAGATGTTTCAGGTGTTTTGGATCCACATGTGAGCAGATGTTTCAGGTGTTTTGGATCCACATGTGAGCAGATGTTCCAGGTGTTTTGGATCCACATGTGAGCAGATGTTTCAGGTGTTTTGGATCCACATGTGAGCAGATGTTTCAGGTGTTTTGGATCCACATGTGAGCAGATGTTTCAGGTGTTTTGGATCCACATGTGAGCAGATGTTTCAGGTGTTTTGGATCCACATGTGAGTAGATGTTTCAGGTGTTTTGGATCCACATGTGAGCAGATGTTTCAGGTGTTTTGGATCCACATGTGAGCAGATGTTTCAGGTGTTTTGGATCCACATGTGAGCAGATGTTTCAGGTGTTTTGGATCCACATGTGAGCAGATGTTTCAGGTGTTTTGGATCCACATGTGAGCAGATGTTCCAGGTGTTTTGGATCCACATGTGAGCAGATGTTTCAGGTGTTTTGGATCCACATGTGCGCAGATGTTTGGGGAAGCCTGCTGCTGTTGGTGGAATTGAACAGTTACAGGACATCAGTAATTATAGTTTTGCACTCATTATCATTTTTGTTTCTCTTTAGGTATGAAAAAAAGAATTCAATTGATTTTTTTTTTTTTTTTTTTTAATGAACCTATTTTTCATGGAGTCACAAAAATGTCCTCTCAGCTGGACAGCATGCTTTGAAGTTTTGAAGCAAAGAAACATTTATTTAAAAATCGTCATCAGAAAGTGATATACTGAGTGAAAACTATGAAATAAAAACATTTTAAAGCCACTAATTGCTAAATCACTACTGTTTTCTCCCATTTTCACACACTCTAATATTAGTTATTACTCATTTCATGGAAATAAAATCCTCCTGAGACCCAGGAAATGGACAGTTTTAGCTTTTTTACATTTAAAAATTGTCTTGATTGGAAACTGCATAATGCAACAGTTTTTTCAGATACATTTTTAAAATGATTTTTTTTTATTGATTGATTTTTTTAATGGCATGTCCTTTGCAATGCACAGCATTTTTTAAAGTAAAGCTGTCAAACTTTTGTCCCCTACAGAGGACAAAATGCATTACTGGGTCTCAGGAGGATATGCAAAAAAAAAAAAAAGTGCTAATTACAGTCTAATAATAATAGTAACTGATTTACACTCAAACATGTTAGTGCAGGTCAGGTTTATCAGGAACAGCACAGTTACAGTAATTGTATGAACTGCAGTGTTTTGGATGATGCATAAGAGTCCTGATCTGGAACTAAAACAACTAAACCCATGAATATACAAGAGAACAGCTGGAGAAGAACTGTCCACTGGAGTGACCACTGGAGTGACCACTGGAGTGACCACTGTGCATGAAAGGGTTAACCAAGATTTTTTTTTTTTTTTCCTGAGTGTTTTTATTCCTCTTTAGGTATGAAAAAAAACCCAATGAGATTGAACTGTTTTTTATGAACATATTTTTCATGGAGCTGCAAACATGTCCACTCAGCTGGACACCGTTCACTTAATTTTTGAAACAAAAAAAAATGTATTTACTGTCATATTGTGTGAAAACTATGAAATCATTTTTTAATGCTCCTAATCTGATGTTTTCTCACATTGTAACATACTATAAAACTAGCGATTACTCACTCAGATAATATGAAAAAAAAACCTTTTTGTTTTAAAACAAACTGTTCGTTACAGTCTAATGGATTTACACTCACATATGTTAGTGCAGACCAGGTTTATCAGGTTTATGATTTGCAGTGTATTATGGGATGGTGCATAAGCGTCCACTGTGGTGGTTGATATGCAAATAAAACAATAAAATCCATGAATATACAAGAGAACAGCTGCAGAAGAACTGTCCACTGGAGTGACCACTGTGCATGAAAGGGTTAAACACTGTTCAACAAGCACGTTTTTCTATTTATTTTAAGCGATAACACGATACACAGAACATTATATCAGTTTTAATTATAAAGTATCTACAGGAAAGAACTTGATAGAAGAGTAAACAGACGATAAGGAGTAAACAGTATTTTTAATGATACTCTAAGGTGACTGACTGCTGTTTGTCTGAAGTAAACTTATATTCAAGGCCTTGTGTGGAAGAGTTACAGGGACTTAGAGAATAGAACATGAACAGAATATAAGAGCTGTTTGTTATTACCTTAGAACAGGGCTGTCAAACATGTGGCCCGGGGGCCAAAACCGGCCTGCCAAAGGGTCCAGTTCGGCCCCTGGGGATGTTTTTGCCAAGTTCCACAGTCTTGAATTGAATTAAGCAAAAAAAATTTTTAGCTTGAATTAAGGAAAAACTCTTTAATCAAACAAAAAAATAAAAAAATAAAAATCTTCAATTAAGTTAAAAAAAAAAAAAAAATCCTCAATTAAGCCAAAAAAAAATCTTCAATTAAGTAAAAAAAAAAAAAGTTCAATTAAGCCAAAAAAAAAAAAAATCTCAAATTTAGCAAAAAATCTTGAATTAAGCAAAAAAAAAAAAAATCTTCAATTAAGCTGAAAAAATCTAGAATTGACAACTACATTTTTTTCCTTTGTTTTAGTGCAAAAAATAGCATTAAATTATGAAAATATTTCCATTTCCAAACTCTCCTGTAACACTAAAATGTGTCCAACCTGAAATGTCTGTATTAAATTCAGTCCAGTTTGAACTCTTTTCTTCCTGTTCCTCAGTGTTTAGTGTCTTTGTAGATCTGATCCAGAATGCACATGGACTAATGACAAGTGGAGGAAGAAGACTGAGAAAATTGCACTAAATTTTCTTACGTTTTTTAATTTAAATTTCAGTTTTTTCAGGGTTTTTTTTTTTTCTTTTTTAGGATAGTTTATAAAAGTAAATATTTTCATAATTTAATGTTGTTTTTTTTACACTAAAACAAAGACAAAATTTTTGAGTTGTCATTATTTCTAGGTTATTCTGTTCTTATTTTTCTGGTCCGGCCCACTGCAGACCAAATTGAGCTGAATATGGAACTGAACTAACATGAGTTGGACAGCCGTGTATTAGAATGAGACGTTTAGATCTTCAGAGGGAGCAGGTCTCATGGAGTTAATGTTTCTACAGGAACTCACAATGGACATTTTTCATTTTATAACTTTTAGCATCCAGCATTAGGATGGATCATTACTGCACATTAGAGTTTATGTCCTCGAAACTAAACCAGCTCAGAACAGAAAAAACACTGGAGTAGGAGGGAGTAACAAATGTCAAAGCAACAAGTCTGAACTTTTAATGTTCAAAACAGTCCCAAGTCAACTCCTGCTCAACACTGTAAAAAAAATCTGTAATTTAACAGAATTTTCACTGTTTATTTGACAGATTTTTC
>NC_043975.1:51528004-51530504 GCF_902148855.1 Sphaeramia orbicularis
TTAGTTCATATCTTTACTTGTGAGTAGGTTTAGTTCATATCTTTAACTGTGAGTAGGTTTAGTTCATATCTTTAACTGTGAGTAGGTTTAGTTCATATCTTTACTTGTGAGTAGGTTTAGTTCATATCTTTACTTGTGAGTAGGTTTAGTTCATATCTTTACTTGTGAGTAGGTTTAGTTCATATCTTTAACTGTGAGTAGGTTTAGTTCATATCTTTAACTGTGAGTAGGTTTAGTTCATATCTTTACTTGTGAGTAGGTTTAGTTCATATCTTTAACTGTGAGTAGGTTTAGTTCATATCTTTACTTGTGAGTACGTTTAGTTCATATCTTTACTTGTGAGTAGGTTTAGTTCATATCTTTACTTGTGAGTAGGTTTAGTTCATATCTTTACTTGTGAGTAGGTTTAGTTCATATCTTTACTTGTGAGTAGGTTTAGTTCATATCTTTAACTGTGAGTAGGTTTAGTTCATATCTTTAACTGTGAGTAGGTTTAGTTCATATCTTTAACTGTGAGTAGGTTTAGTTCATATCTTTACTTGTGAGTAGGTTTAGTTCATATCTTTAACTGTGAGTAGGTTTAGTTCATATCTTTAACTGTGAGTAGGTTTAGTTCATATCTTTACTTGTGAGTAGGTTTAGTTCATATCTTTACTTGTGAGTAGGTTTAGTTCATATTTTTACTTGTGAGTAGGTTTAGTTCATATCTTTACTTGTGAGTACGTTTAGTTCATATCTTTAACTGTGAGTAGGTTTAGTTCATATCTTTACTTGTGAGTAGGTTTAGTTCATATCTTTACTTGTGAGTAGGTTTAGTTCATATCTTTAACTGTGAGTAGGTTTAGTTCATATCTTTACTTGTGAGTAGGTTTAGTTCATATCTTTACTTGTGAGTAGGTTTAGTTCATATCTTTACTTGTGAGTAGGTTTAGTTCATATCTTTACTTGTGAGTAGGTTTAGTTCATATCTTTAACTGTGAGTAGGTTTAGTTCATATCTTTACTTGTGAGTAGGTTTAGTTCATATCTTTAATTGTGGGTAGGTTTAGTTCATATCTTTACTTGTGAGTAGGTTTAGTTCATATCTTTACTTGTGAGTAGGTTTAGTTCATATCTTTACTTGTGAGTAGGTTTAGTTCATATCTTTACTTGCTGCTGGGCTGTTTTTGTTGACAGGTGTTTTATTCAGCTGACAGAGGAACCACACAATGCAGTGGGCTTTAGTTCTGTGTGCAGCGGTGGCTCTGGCTCAGTCCCTGGTCCAGTAAGTCCACAGCTTCGACTGGGGTTTCAGTTTTTACTGCCACCTGAACTTCAGCAGCTCACCACAAACCATCTGTTGACACTTAGATGAACAGTTTTCAGAAACCTGCTTCTGAAATGCACCAGTATTTATATTAGTTATAGATGACTCTGTAACCCACACTGTAAAAAAAATCTGTAATTTAACAGAATTTTCACTGTTTATTTGACAGATTTTTCCTGTATTTTTCAGATACAGGAAAATATCAATGAAATGACAAAAACAGACTGTGATTTTACATGTCAAATGGAAAAGAACACGAAAAAACTGTAACCGTGAATAACCAGAAAATTTCAATTTTTTAAAAGAATTGTTTTCTTTTTTTCACAGAAAAATACAGTTCAAATACATTTGCAAATGTATTGTAATTTCACAAATATTTCTTTTCTATTCATGAGATTAAACTGTTAATTTAAAGTTTAATACTGTAAAAAAAAAAAAAAAAAAAATCAAACCAGATAAAATTACTGACAGTTAACGGTAACAGAAGTATTAGTTCTGTCAATTGAACCAGACATTTTTGTTAATTGACAAATATCTTGTGTAATTACAGGAGGTTTCACAACAAAAATGTTGAATAAATGTATTTTTGTGAATGTAGAACATGTATAAGCACTGATAAACTGTCCAAATACAGTTTTTATCAGTGGATTGGACAACTGAGTCTCACTGAAAATTATTTATATATATATTAATAGGAAATTGGATTGTTTTAATACATGAAAATATTCTTTATTAAACATTAAAAAGTAACAAAAAAAAAGAGGCAAATTGTCATATAAAGTTAGGGTAAAAAACTGTATTTTAATTATAGAAAATTGCCGTATTTTTATGAGATGGTTATTTTCCATTATTTTACAGTATTTTTTCGGAGCCCCTACTGCCAGAATAATACTGTTTTTTTCCTTTTTTTTTTTTTTTTTTTTTTTTTTTTTTTTTACAGTGCATTAAAATGTTATTTGTAACATTTGAATAATGTGTAACAAAGTGGAAAACACCTCCAAACCACACAGTGCAAATCTGACCACAGTATTCTATTTGTGTTTTATTAATCAAACTTTTATTAGAGGTTCTTCAACAAAATTTAGATTCAGATTGGTGTGATTTTCCAGCACATGGACGAAAACAGATCAGTAACATGGAGACGATGAAACATGAATGTAACTGCAGATGTTAAGGCTGTGGTTCCCTACATTTT